>NC_056729.1:225137772-225155418 GCF_019279795.1 Protopterus annectens | reverse complement strand
AAATGACTCTTACACGGACAGGGCTAGGTTATGCAAATTACTTCATTTGCTGGTGAAAGCCATGCAAATGAGGTAAATTTGCGATCCAGGAAACCCAAAACTGTCCGAGTAAGAGTAGTGTTATTTGCAGAAATGTACTCCGTTGACAACTGAGTACCGTTCTGCAAAAAGCAAAACAGAGCCGTGACAGCTCCAAATAAAGGCTGCATCCAGTTGAGGAAGCATGCCAATGGCCAAATATACGGCCATTGGCAATGTTCCCCGATGCAAAATAAAAAAAAAAAATTTTTTTACCTCGATTTCTGAAGTTTAAGCATAGCGCAGCGCCGCGCAAATGCGCTGCGCTCTGAAAACCAGAAAAACAGAAATTAAAAGCCACAAATAGGGATTTTTATAGCAAAACATAAGTTTCAATGCAAGTGAATGGCAGGCTGAAGACAACATGACAACCGAATAGAGGTTGCTAAGGGGGGAAGCTCAGTCTAAGAGATGTAACCAAGCATTACTAGGCAATCCCATGCAAATGAGGGTAAGGATAGTGAATCCCAAGTTTACATAGCAAATGAGCACAGTCAGTGGAGTGTATGAGTAGGATAAGGGGAGTAACGGAGTAGAAGATAGGTGACATCACAAGGGGGGTATGTATGAATGAATGTAAGCTCAATGGAGCAGAGTGGCATGTGTTTGCTGTCAGATACTCATCACTGGAAGAGGTGTGTCAACAGGTATCCTAGCTAAAGGCAAGAAATAGAAGGTGTATGCCGTGGATAACACTAAAGTTTCTTGTTGAAGTGCCTGCAACGTGTTTGCATGTGGGTGCATGCCTGTATATCCGAGTAAGACTGTGTGCGCATGTGTGCGCCTGTGTGCGCCCGTTTAAGCCAGAGTAAGTATGTGTAAGGTTGTTTAAAGTTGTGTAAGTGTGTTTGCGCCTGTGTGCATGCGTTTAAGCAGGAATTAGCAAGTGTTAGGTCGTGTAAGCATGTGTGTGTGCATGTGTGCTGGTGTGAGTGTGTTTGAGCTTGTGTGCGCAGCGCTGCCCCCCTGTGGAAACAGAAAGGGAAAAGGAAGCACAACAAATAGTAGGAAGTTAACAAGGGAGAACTAGCAGAGCTAGCAGGTGAAAACAATCAGAATCAGGCAATTACACAGGCAGTACACTAGCCCAGCCCAGCTCTTAAAACTCTGCAAATAACTTTCCACTATGTTTCTCTCAGAGACACTGCAACACTGCAGCAAGCTAATAGAAGTGAAAACTGAAAAAACTTTACTGAAACAAAGAAATGTTATGGGCTGCCATTGCTGTTACAAGGCGACATATGCAACATGCTGAGGATGGTGACAATGTGAATGCTGCTGAGCAATCCCCAGTGAGGAGATGGAGAAGAGTGTACAGGCCCAGGGTATCCTACCAGGGGCTACATGAGCTGGAGATAGTGGAGCACTATAGAGTGGACAGAGACCTCATGCAGCAAATTGTTGAGCTGTGCAGGCCATGCCTCACACACAGAACCAATAGAGGGGAACCCATCCCAGTGGAAACCAAGGTATGTGTTGGCCTAAGAATACTCGCAACAGGTACCTTCCAGAGACCAACTGGTGATATGATGGGGATATCACAGGCATCAGCATCCAGGGTGCTGCACCAGTCCCTGAATGCCATGTCAGCACATGTCAGTGATCATGTATATTTCCCCAATTCCTGTGAGGTATTGGCCAGCAATTTGCATCTTTTCCAGCAAATAGCGGAATACCCTGAGGTAGTGGGTGCAATAGACTGCATGCACATATGCATCAAAGCACCAGCCGGTGAGTGGGGTAGGGCCTACATTAACCAGAAGGGCTTCCCCTCCATCAACTGCCAGGTTGTGTGTGATGCCCAGGGCATAATACTGAATGTGTGTGCTGGCTGCCCTGGAAGTTACCATGATTCCCCTATCTGGCATCTGACACAGCTGTACCAGACATTTGCCAATGGGGACATCCCTCATGGTCACCTAGTGGTGGATGCTGGATATGCACTGGAGCTGTGGCTGATGACACCCATCAGAAATGCACACACACATGAACAGGAACACCATAATGAGGCGCACGCACAAACACGAAATGCAATCGAGCATGTGTTTTGGCTGCTCAAGTCATGGTTCCAGTGCCTGGACACATCTGGTGGAGCCTTGCAGTACTCACCAAATGCATGTACCCAGATTGTCATGGTATGTGCTATGCTACATAATATGACCCTGTGAAAACAGCTGCAGTAGGAGCAGCATAGGCCAGGGCGAAACAACCCCCCACCATTGCCAAGGCCATCACAGGCAGAGCGTGACTCGGAGAAGGAACAACCTGAACCTGCCCCATAAGGCAGAAGGAGGCGTGCCCAGTATGCTTTGGTCTTGGCAAAGAGGCAACACATAGCACATACACTGGCTCAGTAGGAACCCTGGAAATGATACTTCTCTCTGACTTGCACATATAGTAAAAGGGATGCCTAACTTGACACTACCTGTTTTCAAACATGTATAGGGAGTGTACTATGTGCATCTGACATAGGCAGCCCTACAGCACTACCTGAGGCATGATTGCCATGTTTTAAGCAATATAAAGCAGTGCTAAACAGCTATTACCACTATTTAGTATATGTAAACAAAATTGCATACACTAACTAGCACAACTTTGGGCAATGTTGAGCAATATTGGGCAACGTTCAGCAATGTTGGTTAATGTTGAGCAATGTTGGGCAAGTTTGGTCAAAGCTGGCCATAGTTGAGCAAAAGCAGGTAAATATGCTCATATCTGCTTTACTGGTCCTAAGCAGTCTGGTCTGTCCAGTATGAAAATATAAAGCAGTGACAAGCCTCGAACCCAGGATACTGTGCACTATAATCACAGTACTGAACCACCAAACCATGACCATATTTCACTGGTCAGCCTGTATGACGAAATGTTGATAAGTCTATGCAAAGTGTCTCATGGAAATCCTGCAGGCACCGCATAATCCCTGTCGAGTTATGACACAAAGGTGAGCCCCGCAGTAAAAATATAACTTGATTTTCAACACACATATAGAATAAATTGTAATATTGGGCATGTTCACACACGTTAACAAATGTAGTGGACTTCAGACCGCAACATACTGAAAGCTCACACTGGGCATGCTCACGCACTTGAATAAATGAGACAAATGTCAGGCAACAAAACACTGAAAGGCCAAACTGGGCATGCTCACACACTTAGCCCATATCTGAGTACAGCAGTGGGCCACACATATCTGGCAGTTGCATGTGTTAACCCAGGAACCTCTCACTATTCACCATTCCTGCCTTGTGCACAAATTTATATGACAACAGACACATATATAATATATTGGAACCCTGTCATAACCAAATATGTACTACAGATACCTAGGTTGTTCATAGAAAGTGGGAAAGCAAAGAAGATTGAAACCTGCAATCAGTATCATCAATAAACAATGTGCACTCCAAACATTATCATAGGTTCATAGATTCATAGGTTGATACTAGGCTATCTGCCGTAGGGCAGTTATAAGCCTAGCCAGAGTGTGTTTGGCTTTCGCCACGCTTTTAGATTAGTAGACTGTGCCTTTGAATAGTAGGTCACACAAGATAGCCCTTTTACGGTTAGTTTATTGTGCCTCTGTCTAGCAGGGACCCAGAAGAGATCCCAGGGGTAAACGTACAATCTCCCATCCACTCTCTTGAAGAGGGTCAGTGAGGGGCTCTGCCTAACTTGGACTGGGATTCTGTTCCAGAGTGAGGGGAGCCACTGGGATATGAATCTGTCCCTCCAGCATGTCCTATTTATTTCTGTGCGGAGGTTTGAGTCCCTGCAGTGTGTAGCTCTAAGGAATTTGGATATCCTGAGGTTGAGCATGACCATTAATTCTGGGTTGGACATGGCTTTATACGTCAGGCACAGATCGCATCTGAGTAGGCGGTAAGCAACTGAGTAGATCTGGAGTTTCTTTAGCAGAACTGCATAGGGCATCTGTTTGAGTCCCTTGATTCACTTGGTGAGGTACTTTTGGGGTCATTACAGGTGCTGCAGGTGTCGGGTAAGGTACATCCCAAATGGGGTATTGTATTCAAGTATGGGCCTGATGAGTAGAGGGGCACAATGACCTCTCTTGATCTAGATGTGAAACCTTTCGTGATAAGGTGGGCTATATAGAAGGTCTTTTTAACCACTTTGGCAACATGATTGTCAAAGGAGAGAATACTATCTACTTGGGTCCCCAAATTCCTAATTACTTCTTCCGTACGTAATGGATTACCACCTATGTGGTAATTTGTGAGCACTTTGTTTTTCCCAAAGGGGATGACTATGCATTTTATGGCATTTAGCTCTAGGCCATGGCTCTGGCACCAGTTAATCATCTCTGTGAGACCCTTTTGGAGGATGCTTGTGTCAGCCAGAGAGTCGATTATGGCACCCAGTTTGCAGTCATCTGCGAACTTAGTCAGCCATAGTCCTCCCGTGTTAGCATGTACCTCAGAGAAATATATACTGAACAAGAGAGGTCCCAGAACTGAGCCTTGTGGGATGCCACTTGTAACTGGTGTAGAGTCTGACATGGCACCTGTAATTCCGACCATGTGGGTGCTATCCCTGATCCAGTTTGCAATCCATCTTGTGACATAGGTGTTGATATCTAAGCTGGTGAGCTTATTTATGATGCCTGAGTGGGGTATTGTATTGAAGGCTTTTGCGAGGTCCAGGTAGGCTGTGTGGACTACCTTCCCTACGTCTATGGCCCTGGTAACTGTTTCAAAGAAGTCAAAGGGAGGGGGGGGGAATTTGCAGTGAACATGTCTGCCAGAATGTTGGCAATGTCTGTGGGTTCAGTGTATTTTTTGTCATTATGCATTAACTAAGAGCATATCTGGGAGTTGTCACCCAGGTTCCTGACATAACTAAAGAAGGCCTTGTGAATGTCTTTAGTGTCTTGTGTAATTTTTCTTTCGAAGCTGGCCTTAGATGATTTTATGAGTGATAGTAGTTTCATGCTAGTACTGATAAGAGATGCCTTCCCTTCTTGGGATTTTGCTCTATCATGTAGTAGCCTCCTCATTTTCATTGTATAGCTTATTTATGGCTGGGGTCCACCAGACAGGTCCCCTGCCTTTGGAGGAGTGAGTCTTGGTTTCATTTGGGATAGCACAATCCATGCATTCCTGTAGATGTCCATAGAATGTGTCTGTAAAGGATTCTGCGGTTTGAGTTGTATTTTCCACTGGCCCGGGGGCTTTGAAGGATACCACCTCTGTTTTGAGAAGTGTGACATTTGCTTTTGAGAAGTTCTTCACCGAGAATACCTTGGCTGCGTGTGGGGATGGGATATGGATGTCCAGTGAGATAAATGTATGGTCTGACCTTACCAATGAGGGGTATACCTCTGGTGTGGACCATAGAGTCCCCATGTTGGTGATGACCAGCTCCAATATGTTTTCCCTCTTGTGGGGATGATGACCAGCTGTTCCATAGCATTTGAGTTTGTAAATACTAGGAACTGTTGGCCAATGGTGTTGGGGCTTGAGTAGTATTCCCAGTCAATGTTTGGGTAGTTGAAGTCACCCAATATAATGGTGTTTAGAGAGACCTTCATAATCTCCAGTGTTCTCAGGAAAGCTGAGTGTTGTCCCTGAGTTTGTGAGGGTGGGCTGTAGCAGGCTACAAACTGAAAGGCAGTTTTGCCCACTGTTAGTTGCAAATGGATAGTCTCCAATGTTTCGTGCAGTGCTACTAACCTGGAGGTGTGTGGATCTTTGATGTATATGGATACTCCCCCTCCTTTTGTGGTTTGGTCTGGGTTTTGTGGCCGAAAAGCATGGTATGAAGTATAACCTGGTAGTGCTGGGGTGCTTTTGGGAGCCTTGAACCAGGTTTCTGTTACTGCACATACATCAATATTCTCCATACTGAAGAGAGCCTTGAGTGCGTGCATTTTGAGGTGTAGACTTCTGGCATTGAGCAGCATTACCCTTAGTTTCTTTTACCTTGTATCATCTATGGAGGTGGGTTTGTCTTTTGAACTTTGCCTAAAAAGGCACTATAGGGGTGGCAAGAGTCTTAGCCAGTATTTGAAATCCCAGGGATGACAGGTGCAAGCCGTCCTTAGTGAAGCAATGTGGCTTGTCGAGCATGTCATCCCAGGCTCACAGACACTGGATCTGCTTTGAATGACACCAATACATCAGGCAACTGTTAAAATTGATCATTTTGTCTTTATACTGTGGCATCATTCTTGGTGATGGTAAGATGCTACACAAGGTCAGGGTCATATCGGCCTGGGCCACATGATCAGAGAGCTCCTCTATGTCTCTTCTCATGTAGTCCAGGGAGGAACATCTTAGGTCATTCACACCAGCATGGACAATGACAGAGTCATATTTGCACTTTTTTTGGAGTGACCTGAGTGCATGTGTTATGTGGCGGATCCTGGCACCCGACAGACAGCTTACAGTGGCCTTCTCTTTGTTCAGCCTGGTGAGTGGGACGTCAGTGTGTCTGACAATAGAGTCACCTATTATAAGTGTATTAGGTGTGTTGTTTAGCCTTAAGGGCAGTGACTGTGTGGCACACTGACTTTGTGAACTATGTGATATGTGTGTATTGTTGTGGGGTAGCAGTTGTTTGGGTGTCTGCTTCGGAGGTCTCTGCTGCTTAGGCAGATTTTTATTTAGAGCCTCCGAGTATGTTTATGTGTGTTTATGTGTTTGGTTTGCTGTTGCTATAGGTCTATGTGAGACTGGATTTGTGGTGTGTGTGGTTACCTTCTCCTCCTGATAGACTGTGCCAGTCATGGGTCAAGAGAGCTCAGTCTCCAGTTTGTCCATATAGTTGCATCTCTCACATATATCTGAGTTTGTTGGGAGGAGGAGAGGGTTGTCTGTGTACATAAGGCAGTTGAAACATTGCCTGAAAACTCCCATATTCACCAGCTGCACTGGAGAGTACACACAAAACTGACCTTTGGACATGTCAGGATATTATGATAAAATACTACTTTGACTGATCAAAAAGGATCCGTAGGATGTTTAGTGTGTAAAAGAGTATAACAGGTGTTTAGTGCTTAAGTTTGTTGGTGTTTTGGAAAGATTATCTGCAAAGGAGTCCAGACAGAACCATGACACTTCCTTCAGCTATGTCATAAATAGCAATGTACACTAATATATGTCCTGAGTCAGGGCCAACTGTAAATGACTGACAATGCCAACATCCTGTCAGACAGGCCAATACATACATACCCACCTCCCACTAACAAAAGGCCCTATCATCATGCCAGGAGATATCACATGTAGAATGGGTAAACAGCTCCTTCCAAAGCAGAAAACATGGCATCAATCGGATTACATTGTTTCCCTATATATATATATAAGTGAACTGCAGAACAAACAGACCCTGCCCCTGAACAGTTTGTTGAGCCTCATCCTCTCTACAGGATATGAAACCATTGAATGTGTTACAGCAACATATGTCACACTCCACAAGTGTTGGTGCACAACAGACCATGGGAACTATAGTCTCATAAGCCTATGAAGTCTGATCTGCAAGGCCATGGAGTCCATCATGATTGAAGTCATAAACAGAGCTATTGGAAGCCAACAAACAGACAACCCTACCAACTTTGGTTTGGTCATGGGCAGAACATGGTTCCCAAACCTGCTAGACTGCTTGCAAGGCAGCCACCCAGGACATACATCACTGAAATGAGCTGCACACGTCCCACATAGACTTTGAATAGCCCTTTTCCAACATCCCAGACACATGTGGTATCCACAAAATTAACAAACTGTGCATAAATATGTATTGTCATATGATGGATTGCCAACTGGTCCACAGATAGATCACACAAGCAAAGAATTGTGGAGTCCTGTTCAAGCTGTTAACACCTGCTGTCCCCCATGATGCAGTCCTGGGATTGCATAAAACAAAGTGCACACACAATACCATGTCCAGTCTGATGATGTCAGCATCCTATAAATATAGCAGGAGAAATGGAAGCACCCAATAAAGCATATAGCGCATTGTTAATGTGTATCTCTCTAGTATCATAGCATAGTTAGGTAGGAGATTGAATCCTGCAATTGCTGAGTGTGTGTGTGTGTGTGTGGGGGGGGGGTATATGTTTGTGTGTGATTTCCTTTGAGAGCAGTGCCCTTTTTGGAGACTAGGAAAACACATTAAAAGAGGTATATTCCTCTTTTCCAAGTCTGATGATGTCAGCATCCCACAAATACAGCAGTGGAAATGAAAACTCTCAGTAAAGTATGTAGCGTGTCGTGTTAATCCGTATCTCTCTAGTATCATAACATGGTTAGGTAGGGTTTGAATCCTGCAATTGCTGAGTGTGTGTGTGTGACACTGTTGGTCAATGTGTTGTGGGTTTTGCTTTTACTACTGTATGACATATCAGTGAAACAACAGTATGTGCATTGCACACTTCAGGTATCTGTGTGGTAAATACATATATGTACATGTGACCTCAATTAGTTCATAGGTGTGAAGCCTGCTTTCTTCATGAATACAGCTGTTACCTTTGACAGATTGTGCTGCTGCTTCTCAGACCTTAGGTCACATATGTATGTTTGTGACAAGGCCAGTCACTGTAGTGATCTGTGGCCTAGGTCATCTGTGTCACACACACCCATGACAGTTTCTATAGAATAGTGTGAGTGAGGGTACATGCCTGGGGTATATTTCAGACATGTTCAAACACAACAAAGTCTGTCAATAATGGACATTCATTACAGGTGTGCAACAACCAAGTGGATATACATACAGACCCCTTATTGCTTAGGTGATACACCGAGGGACTTCAGAATACCTTTGGAAATGTGAATACCAAAGGACAGATGACATAACATGTGGCTGTGTGTACACATCGGTACCCCTTCTACATGTCGTGGGCTACTACCTATGTGGTACTGTCAGGATACTATGTTTAGTAAATGTGGATGACTATGCTATAGTTGGCTTATAGCTTTACAGCATGGGTTGGTCAACAGGTATCTGTCTGTATGATACCCTTGTGGAGGATAAGTGTCTCATTCGGAGAATGCATTGTAGGCCACTGTATGCATTACCAGATGTGGACGGACATATCCCTACTGTGTTTGCTTGTACTTAAGAGAGCTACATGCCAAACAGGAGTGGTCCCAGGAATGGGTGGCGGTCAATACCACTGGTTATTGGTATAGTATTGTACCGGAAGGCTCCAAATGCTACTGTGTTTCCTACATGTGTGTGTCAGTTGTCAAGACATCAACTAACGATTGGTTATAGTCAGGTTGTTGAGGTTTTGTATACTACCAGACTGCAAACCAATGACCAATATTAACAGTATCCCCCACAGCATAGTGTCAAACCATGTCATACACACATGTGTACCCAAGTTAAAACATATGTGTAGTAAAATGTATACTGGTCAGCAATAGAAACTATGAAGTGTTAACACTGTGTAATACAGGGCATGTCACCTTTCCCATGTGTCCACTATGCATGTACATGCAGACAGTGCACCTCCACCATGTTCACAAATGTACACCTGCAAATCTGTACAGCACGCATCACACACATACTGTCCACTCACCAACACATGCTGCCAGAACTTCACACATCAGCCAAGTGGCACATGGGCAGACAATCCATTTTTGAAATTAACACTGGTGTAAACAATACTACATTGATAATCATAGCTTTAATGCATCATGCCTGCTCAGATATACCTACAAGGATATCATTACACTTTACTTTTGACAACATGCTAATATTGCTACACTGCTATTAAGTCACCCTGTGCATCAGCACCATGTTAGCCTGTTCCTGCATCAATGTTACAGATGACAGAAGGTGGCACAGTTTCATCATATGCTGGGACTGGTACTGCCACTACGGGAGTGGCTGTGACTTGTGTGTCGTCCGCGATGACTGCCAGCTGATGATGTTGCTGGCAAACATCCACGTCGACGTCTCAGCCATCCTGCACTGTCCTGGCACATGGACATGACATTGTGGAGAACATCTAGTGTCTCCTTCCAACATCTATCAATGACCTTGGTGTAATTACGGATGGCACCGGCAAGGTCATGGATACTGTCATTGATAGCAGTGTTATGGCCCCTCTGCACCTTTAGTCCCTGTCTGGTGTACCGTTCCATATGTGCATGTGCCTGCATTACAGCCTGGAGCATACCTGAGGTTGTAAGACCTGTGGGGGCACATCTGCCAGGGGCATTATGACCAACAGTGCTTCCACAAGAACCCCTGGACATCTGCCTATGTGTAACCATTCCAGGAGTCTAGTTATGGCTGCTGTGAGGGGATGCATGTGCCATAGATACCACACTATCCTGGTTAATGCCTACTGTATGCTGTCCATCAGCTAAGGCCATTGGTGATGAGGGATGTATTGGCAGTATGAATGTGCGCATAGATGGGGTGAAAAGCTGTGTACTGTCGATTGGCGGACCAACGACAGACCCTGTCAAACCTGCCTGTGCCACAACACATGTATCATCATTTCCACTATTTGTGGCAGTGACTTCAGGTTCCCTGCTGCACTCAACCAACACAACCTCAGCACCTGTGAGAGGAAGACAGGAAACACATTTTGCAATCTGTACATGATGTTAGCACACATGCACACATGCACACATTCACGCATGAACACATGAACACATGCACACATGCACACATGCACTCATGAACACATGTACACATGAACACATGAACACATGCACACATGCACACATGCACACATGCACACATGAACACATGCACACATGCACACATGAACACATGCACATATGAACACGAACACATGAACACATGCACACATGCACACAAATACACTACTCAGTAAAGTTCACACACACACACACACACACACACACACACACACACACACACACACACACACACACACACACACACCAACAGCAATCCAAAACATACTCATTAGTGGTTGATGGTGGCCTACAGTATGACAAGCCAAAGAATCCTATCACACGTGTCAGCATGCAGGCTGTGTGTTGCTCAACAGCATGCAGTGCGAGTGTAGAGTGTCCTTGTTAATAACAGTATACATGTCTTTGATGCATGTGTGTTGCTCAATGATTGGCCTCACCCTGGAACACAATGTGTACATGGACACAACATTGCTGTGCAAGTATTAAATGCTTTCCAATGTCCTGTGCACCATCACTCATAGGTATACATACCAAGTCCGCATGCACACAACTATCAGGTGTATAGCAATGAATGCTATGTGTAGTACTGTAGTTACTGTAACTGGATATAGTGTAGTACCATGAGCCATCATCAGGCAGCATCATGTGGTCACTGAAGGCCACCAATGTGTGCCACTCTGACAACTATCTTGCTGTACCTGAACTGCAGCACTTTGTCTACATTAACCGTTTCACAGGCAGTTGTTACATGGGTATGTAAGGTGTTCAATAGGGAGCATTGCCTAACATGAATGTGTTGTGTGCTGAAGAGTGTCGCACCACCCCATGATAGGCCTTTTCCCCTCAGGTATAGTATGTGTGCTGTGTGGATCACATTTGGGATACCAGAGTCTGACCTTACAGCAGGTGTCTAAATAGGCCATTTGTATCATATTAACGCTGACTGCGTATGACAATGTGGTGTATGTTGTGTGCATGTGTATTGACTCTGCCTATACAATGTCCACTACAGTGTACCACAATTGGTTGGGATGCTCTGTGCATTCCATGTGTTTGAGGCAGCTGCTCATTTTACTGGAATATGCAGAGTCCCACAGAAAACATGCAGACCATGCATTATGTGTAGGTGTTTTAGATGTGTATATGGCCTACAACTCACCTATGACATGCACATGTTATTTGCTATATTAAATGTAGAATGCTCACCAGCATGGGTCTGCTGTCTTGCTGTCACACCAGAGGGACCTACAAGGATATGAGACAGTTTGTCAGTGTCAACAACTATGGCATTGCTGCTGTGAATTTGCAACTTTACAGTAGTACAAAATGTGACAGTCACAGGCATACAGATTATGTTCCAAATTATCAATATTGCACAACACCATTCTCTACATCTTCTAAATACGCAGTACACATCTGACATATGCATGTTCTAACAATTGAGCTAACAGTAGTCTACAAATATGCCATGTTACCTGCACACTCTGAGTTGACTTGCTGGGTGACTCCGGCCTCCATGATGACACATGTCTGTTGTAGTGGTTGGCCAGGAGCCACCACGCTGAGGAGCAGCTCTTCCACTCTGGTGAGGGGCGGGTGTGATGCTGCACCACCACCTGTGGCAAGCTGTTGTCTGCGGACATCAGAGGCATGCTGCTGGACATGTCTAATTAAATCACTGCAGTGATGGCGTACCTGCTCATAAGTCCAGCTATGCATACCTACATCATTCAGCCGATGGACAACATCTTGCCATAGTGCAGTGCGCCCATGCTGGTCCTGGCTGGTTCTGGAGAACAGCAGGGTGTGATGGTGTAGTAGGGTGTCTAGGAGTATTTCCTTCTCTTCAGGGGATTAAGCAGGTTTGCGATTGTGAGACATGTCCCTGGAAGACAATAAAACAATAATTGTAAGCAAGTCATGTGCCACACTTAACATTCTAAAGTACAGACATCATTGAAATGCCATATATAGCAACCTATTGGCTGTCAGTAGATACACACTTTTAATACCACATATCAGTGCTCAGCCCACAACTGCCTGACAATGCCTGGCACATTCTATATATTAAACCATGTTCTGCACAGCAACAAAGTGAAACCAGTATGCAAGACTATACAACATTACATGGCACACTGTATGTGACACAATGCACCACCTAGCCACAGGAGGTATATATCAAGCTAATGGATGAAGAAAGATGTCATCCATTGCAATGAATGTAAAGTACAGTTACAGTACTACCAGTATTCCACAGTAGTCTTTGATGCCAAACCCCTGCCTAACATATGTGCACAGTTGTTGTTATAGGTGGCATACTGCTGTACTAGACTATTCATGTTGCTAGATACACACATATACCCTGTAACACAGACATGATTGAGGGCATGGTACAGGCATAATTACACACACATCAGACATACATACAACACACAAATGTATGCCAACACAGATGAACTTTACCTGTGTACCATACAGTACTGTGTATCACTGCTTACAAAACCTTATGCCTGAGGTATGTAATCTGTGAGGACTACAGGGAAGACACAAAACAGTGTTTCCAAGCAATGTGAACATACACCATACTGTACTGTTTAGGCCTACAGTTTCAGGTAGTACTACAGTTCATACGGGGGTTGGATTCACCAGGAGTACCACTCACTAAGCATACATGTATTGCTTTAGCCTACAATGGGACACCACAGTCGACAACAAGGGACTACGTCACACCGTATGCCATATTACTTTTTCTGCCTAGCAATAGCATACACATCTTTTGCTGGGATCACAGCTAGGACACAAACTACCATGACAGAAACAAATTCACACTAAGCTATCACACCTTTACAGACCTTGCACACATTCACCAACACATTCACCATCACACTCATTCAACCTCACATAGCAATTATTGCATGAAGTACATGTGTGTGTTCTTCGTGTCATGGGTAGGTAATACGCTATTTCCCTAGGGCCTACATCAGCCTAGCCATACGTTACCCTGGCCTTTGACACATGTAATTTAATTTCACTTGCCCCTGTCAACCAGAGCCACAGAGGTGATTTCCCGGGGTGTATTTCCTATCTCCCAAACAATCATCAGGAGTATTTATGACAACTGCTAATGAGGAGCTTTGTTTGCTATTGATAGGTGGTTTGTTCCAGAGTATGGCATGTCTCGGAGTTAGGACTCTATCCCCCCAGCATGTGCTGTTTAGTGAGCTGACAAGGTGTAGGGCCCTAGACCGTGTATCTGGGAGGGATTGAAATATGTTTACATGGAGGATGTCCAACAGCTATGGGTGTGACATAGCTCTGTATGTTAGGCAGTGGTCACCTCTGGGGAGGCGCTATGCAACACAGTGTAGCTGTGGTTTTGTGAGTCGGTATACATAGGGCATCTGTTTGAGGCTGGTATTACTCTTTGTGAGGTATGTCTGTGGCCTTTCCAGTTGCTGTAGTTGGCATTGTACTCTCCATCGGGTTTTAAGTGTGATAAGTAGAGGGGAACACTGTCCTATATTTCCCTAGATGACGCACCTTTTGCGATGACATGTACCACGTAGACAGAGTATGGCACTGTGATTATCAAAGGGGAGGCTACTGTCCACCTGTGTCCCATGTTCCCTTATCACACCTTCGGTGTTAGGTAGACTACCACCTATGTGGTAGTTAATGGGTACAGTGTTCTGGCAAGAAGGGATGGCACTGCTGTGTCAACACTGAGCTTCAGTCCATACCTTGGTCGCCAGGCACCTGTCGCAATAACTATGCCCCATGTCTCTCTCCCTCTATCTATATATATATATCTACATATATATATATATATATATATATATATATATATATATATATATATCTATATCTATATATATATATATATATATATATATATATATATATATATATATATTTATATCTATATATATCTACATATATATATATATATATATATATATATATATATATATATATATATATATATATATATATATATATATATATATACATATATATATATACATATATATATATATATATATATATATATATATATATATATACATACACACACACACATACATATAAACATCCATTGATGAACATATAGATGTACATATAGGCACATATACAGTCCACTATTCATGGTGGGAATATCACTTATGCGACAGTTGTGAGATATACAGTGCTGTAATAATATTGCACAGTATTGTGCAGACTGCATTGAAGGTGTCCTCAGCCCATGTAGCTTTAGAAGGCCTCACTGGCTACAACACTGCAAAACGGACAGAGCATACCCACTGTGTTTAACCACCACATGTCATATACCAGCACTGCATGCTATTTTCTTTTCCACACAGTACAACCTACATAGAAATATGCACGTAACAACCTTGAACAACTTATATATGTACACCCTTCACAAACAGTTGCAGTATGTCCCTTGCCCTATGCACATGTACAGATACATAGAGATATGTACTGCTGATACATATGGATGATTCACAGTATGTAGAGTACTCTTCATAAACATCTACTACATGCCAGCATATACATATGTGTTACATAACTTTCTTGCTGTGTTCCATTTGTTTTTAAAGGAAATGTATTTTTTTTTGTATCTCTGTCTGTTGCTCCTTCTTTTTCTGTGTTTCTCTGTCTGTGTCTCTGCCTCTGCCTTTGTCTCTGTCTCTCCCTCTCTCTCTCTCTCTCTCTCTCTTGCTGCAATGAGATTATTGCATGTGTAGACAGCAAGTACAGCCTGCTTTTCTAGGTATCTGCACATGTGCATGTGATGGCCTCTGCACCAGTTGGTGCCCACCATTCACTAATTGCATGCAGCCTGCTGTGTGGTAATTGCACTACTCACTGTCATAGCAGCCCACTGCTATAAAATCTTAGGTTAGGTAGGCGTAGCCCTTTCATCTTTCCAAAGTGGGACCCATGCTTGTTTGCTGTGGACACCGTTGTGTCAGTCAGAAGGTTGGTATACTTCTTATCTCTGAAGCTAGGGTTGTCGCCAGTGATTTGCATGTTGTACTCAAACCTGAATGTTGCTGCTTCTAGTACACAATTGTCAGTGTAGAACTTTACTCACCCCTCCACATGCTTACACAAGATACATGGGAGCATGTACTTTCTTTTCTGATTAGACAATTAACTGATACTGTGTGGGGTTTGTAAAGTGCTACTGTAACATTATTTCCAGCTAGAATGGTTCGTTCTTATTTCACAGTCATGTCATGCAATTCCACAACAACTGCTGGTAAAGATCCACAGAACAAGAATTGTGTTATGACATTCCTATTTTCCCTTTACATTCACTCATTGTAATGCATGATATATTTATTACAGCACCAATATGTTGTAAATATACTGTGGCCTAGTGGTACTTCATGCAGTCTAGTGTGTCCAAGGTCCAGGGTTCGAGACTGACAGAGGTGTTTTATTTTGCTGCTGAGCAGAACAAGGGCCCTGCCATGCAGAGTGACTAAGGCACTTTTAAGCAGTTGTAAGTGGGTTTGCGCAGGTTTGCGTGACACTTAGCAATACTTAGCTAAGCACACACATGCGTACACTCGCTCAAACCCACTAACTACTGCTTAAAAGTGCTTACTCTCGCTAACCCCCGCGCTAATTTCTTTGAAAGAAAAGAAAATGGGGAGACAGGAAAGTGTTGAAAAAGGGGGCACAAAGAGGGAAAGACAGTAGAGAAACAAGCTCGGGATGTGCAGGACAGTTGTAGGGAAGGTCCATGGCTGCCCATTTCTTTACCAGCAACAGCTGTGCATATGCAATATATTTGGTGTGAAATTTGAAACCTTCCACCCCTGAGAGAGGGGTGAGGACAACAAAGTCTGTTGTACTGCCAATTATAATTGTCAGTTTACATGTCCAGCGGGCATGTGTGCGAAATGGGCAGCTATGTATGGGGTGTAATTTTTTTTGTGGGAACAGATTGCCCTATTATTTATTTTTTCAGTTGAGAGTGGAAAGTGAGGTAGAGGAAGTAGGTATATTTGGGGAGGTAGGTTGGGGCGGTAAACAGACAAGACAAACAAGATGCATACAGGGGCGGAGTATGACACATGGGGTGGGTGAATACAATTGACGGGGACGGATGTTTGGAAATCGCAAGCCCATGAGCCCACAGATGGTAACACTGGAACTGAGATCCCCACCCATGGGCAGTCACCACTGCACCTTCACAGCCCCGAGGGTGGCTGTGCTGGGGACTGCGTAGGAGGGGCAGGCTCACCCATGAGTCATGCCACTCTCGCCTCGAGCTTGCATAGGGGATCAGCAACTGAACGCTGGATCTCCCTACGCACCACAACCTGGACCCTTCGAAGAGTGACAGGTGGCCCTTCTTCGCCGCTTCCACCCGAAGGTGGCACAGGACCAATGGAGGAGGGGGGCCCGGGCTGGGCACCGGACCTGCTGGTGCCAGGTGCAATCGCCAGCTGAGGAGGGACAGGTGGGTGTGCTGGGACCGGCCTTCCCATACATTCTGTGATTAGGTGTGTTTAATTATAACATAAACAACAGCATTCCAAATTAGTTGCAACAGCATGCAGTAATATTCCCATTAACCCAACACACCAAGGTTCCAACAGTTGAACAGCAAGTATAACACATGCATATATTGAATGACAGTAGACATTCCAATGGCATGCAGGGATGATTGGTGGCAACAGGCCACCGAGATTGCGGTGTTTGAACAGGGCACATGCATCAAAGTAAATGCAGATATTTATAGAACAATAGGACATATGTCCCAACAAATGTTTTGAGATTAGACATACCCATTGAGGTGTGGAATTGCATATTGTTCATGCACATACAGTAGAGTGTAGAAAGAAACCTCAATTAACATCTTATAAGTACTTTTAGTCTACACTACATTCCTATTGACTGCAGGTGTATATCCCCTACA
>NC_056729.1:225128148-225137272 GCF_019279795.1 Protopterus annectens | reverse complement strand
TGTCACCAGGCAAAGTGCTGAGAGATTGTTCCCTCACCAAAAGGTCTTCCAGTACTTCAGAAATGGTGACCTGACACCCACTCACCTACCTGAGAAAATAAGTAGTTAAATCAGCAATGTAATCACATACACTTTCATCTGCCTTGCGTTTATGTTCATGAATTTTTTTTCTATGCATTTCAGGGGTTAGTATGTCACAATCAAGTAAACATTGTTTTACACTATAGCAATTCAAACAATCAATATCAGGCAGTTTATCAATTGCATTAACAGCTCTATCATGGAGTAAGGGGGTCAGGAACCATACCCAGAGCCCTTGTTCAACATTATTCTGTTTACATACCCTCTCAAATGTATAAATAAAACTATCAAAGTCATCTCCCTCCCTGTTCTGAGGAAAACGTTTACTGACCTGTATGGCTTCTGAGGTTCGGTCATTCCCTTCCCCATTACCTCCATGACCCCGTTGAAGGGTTAGAAGCTCCTTTTCATGCTGTGTCTACCTCTCATTTTCTTCAGCTTCCATATCCAAATGCCGCATTTCACACTGACACTGCTTCTCTTTTTCCCGTTTTTCAGCCTCCAGTTCAAGTATCTTTAATTCCAGATGGATTTTTAAGTCCTCTGATGAAAAGGTAAACCGTCTTGTCTGGGAAGGCTGCTTATCCCCAATGCTCAATTGGATATCCTAGGAGCTGCTGGTCTGCTCTGCGGCTGTGACTAAAGCTGAGATCATTGCTTCCTTAGTCAGGATGGCAGGCACCAGTCCTTTTGCTTTACAAACTTTGGCCAACTGGTTCCTTATCAGCTTGCTATAATCCTCTGCTGACATCTTTGCCTCCTATCCCTGACTAAACTGACTAAAAAAATGAATAAAAACGTAGTGACAATGAAACTCTGTATATTTACCTTGTGGCTGTTGAGAGTGCACACCTGTGTAACAACTACCCACAGTCTACAAAAGATCAATTAAAATGCCACACCACTGGCTCCAATATGTGATGAGCCCTCTTTACCCCAGGGCAGTAACTAAGGAGTCTCAATCCTCACCACTGTGTCTGGTAAGGGAGTGTCACTAAAAGCAGGGATAGAAATATAAAATTTCTTCTAAGAGTGCACTGGGAACAGGTTCAAAACCTGGGACTGGGCCATATGGTATACTCCAGGTCCTCAAATGAGTCTCCACCATAACCACTGCAGAGCACTGTGTCCCAGTTTTTGGTATCTGACAAATTCACTCTTAAATGTCTGATATTTACACACGCACACACACACACACACACACACACACACACACACACACACACACACACACACACACACACACGCATGCATGCACACACACACACACACACACACACACCACACACATGCACTCTTGGGAAAGACTGACACAGATTAACCTGCTGTGTTTCTTTGCCCAAATTACAAGATAACACCTGCCACCAGGCAAATACTATAAGACCCTTCAAAAGGGGTGTTCAAGTATGTTGGGTAAAATATATATTGAATTAAATGGTAGCATGTATCCCAAGCAGTAAGGCTTTTCAGAGTGGCCCTGGTGTTATCACAATAAGCGTAAACACTCTCAAGTTATTAAGAATATTAACTAAATAACCAGCCACAATGAGAGGTAGTAAAACATTTAATGATAAATAAAAGGATTTAAAACATGATAGTACTGAATAACTGATTCCAATAAACAACAGAGTTTAACACAGAAAATATGAAAATGATACTGTAGGATAGATCTTACATTGATTTTAGAAAACCTCTACATAACTAGCTGCAGTTCCCTCACTATCTGAAGATTAACTGCCCCTATCTAACTTAAATAGCAAGGCAAGATTCTACTCTTACTTCTGCAAACAAGATGAGAAATTATGCCTACACTCCAGGCTGTGGTCTGTCCTCAGCAACTGGAACAACTACTCTGAAAACAACTGGGCTACTACTGCTGAACAGCTCTAGAAACACACTGGACTACTACTGCTGAACAGCTCTGAAAAAAACTGACTCAGAACCTGCTTTTGTAGCAGTTTTTTTTTTAATTAACAGGAAGCTGCTATGAGAATTCTACTCTCTCATATCAGACTTTGAAAAGTAAACAAACAGCTGCAGTAAAGATTCTATTTCCCAGTTCTGGCACACATTGACATTGCATCTAGGTCAACTGAATCTGGCATAACATACATTCAGAATTCTCTTTAAAAAAAAAAAACATACATTTGGTCAGCCGTAAGAACACTGTTTGACATTCAAACTTTTTGCATAAATCAGAGTGATAATCAAAAGGTATAAACTTATTTACAAAATTATAGCTAGTCATGTGAGCATATGTAACCTAGGGTAATTTACAATTACTTTAGCCAGTCATGCTAGCACAGATAGCAATATCTAATACCTTCATATGTGCCATTAAGTTAGCAGGGATAGGCAAAGGTATCTATATAATGCATGATTAAACCAATCAAAGTGGAATGCCAGTTAAAATATGGTGACCAGGCCTATAATGGCAATGAAAATAGTTCAAAAACAAAAGAGAAGCCTGCAGAAACATAACCAGAACATGCAGATGAGAATCCCCATAAAAAGATAATGTGTGATGTGAATGAGACTGTATAGATTTAATCATGAATAAGGTCAGTGCTGTCACAGTGCAGGTGACAGAACAGGATCAATGAAATAATAGCTGTGCTGTTTCTGCTAACTATAATCATATACATATCTTCAATAGTTTCTCATATTCTTGGCACATTTTGTTTATTCAAAGTTATGCCTGAGAAGACAAGGTCAGTTTTTTGTACATTTCACTTATCATGTACTTTTTCACCTTTAATAAGTAACAACAATGCATTATGTAGTATTTGGTTTGACTACTACTGCTATGTCATGAGGATTAATAAGCAACACAGTAACAGAGGATATTGTGTAGCATCAATGTGGTTTACACTACAAAACATCTCTAGAAGCTATATTTCATGACAAGCAAATAATGGAAACTAGCTCAGTAGTATTAATGATTTATACCTGTGATCTAACATGCTCCTTTACTAAAGATATATAAATATATTTATTGCACTTAGGGATTACAGTCATAATGCCAACAGGGGTGAAGGTGCAGTGGGGGGGGGGGGGTTGCAGCCCCCCTGCATAAATGTGTTTCCCTTTGCTGGACACACCTCCGCTACTTAAATATACTAACTCTGAGATTGCACTACAGTGGGGAAAAGGGGTATATTTCCTTATCCCAACTGCACCGAGCTTCAGTTAACTGATTTACGCTAAAGTGCACTTTCGCTGAAGTTGGTCTCGCCTTTCTGTTGTTTGAACAACTGTGTTTTCAAACAACAGAAGTAGACCCATCTATATATATATATATATATATATATATATATATATATGTATATATGTATAAAATTATAAAATGTGTGTATTGCTGTTATATGATTTGCCTCTTCACACATTTTACCGCATGCTCAAATGTTTGTTGTTTACACTGATGGTATAGTTGGTCAAATGATGTCATGGCTGAACTCCAGGAGATTGACCATTACATTATTTAGTCCCCCTTCTCTGTTCTATGAGGTTGTTTGACTCAGAAGTTAGTATATTTAATTTCCAGGTCTGTGAGGGCACAGCCTCCATGTTAAGTGGTATGAGTGGCAATGCCCCCCATAAAAGTTGTTTTCTGTTTTAGTTTTGTTAGTTACAAATGTAACCTATCAGTTACAGTTACAATTACTTGTTTTACTTGATTTAGTTGGCAATAAGTAGTGATAGCTGATGAGTTTGTTCAGTGTTTTCCATTTTAAGCAATCCCATCTCCTGTAGCTTCCTGTGATCTAAATGTAGTGTCTCCGGCTGTACACACATGCAGTATGTCCTTAAAGACTTTAGAGGTATAAAAGACTGAGTTCAAATAATGACATCTAAATCTATTTTACTTACTGAATTTAGTTAGTTTACTTTGCATGTAACTGCTACTGTCTGCAGCATTTTGAGATTTTTAAAAGTACGTGACACATTTTTTGCTAACTATTATAAATTCTATAACAGACATTGCAATGGTGTACATTCTAAGAATCATGGTTATAATATTTCAAAATTTGAAATCTTCTGGGTAATTACTGGGCATTCAGTCCTGAAGGCCATGAATTTGCCCAGTCCAAATGCCCATTTGCACTGAAAATTTGTTTGGGTAATTGTCACAGTAAGTAAATGAAAGCTGAGACAATCTAGTCATGAGGCACATGTGAAGTATTTTGTTAACACTTCACAGCTTCAACATGCTGTACTAACTGCTAGACATGCTTATAATTCTCTTTTTCCTTTCAATAAAATATTTCACTACAGTATATCTCTGTAAAAACTTAAATATTTCTGGTCTGCTACAGCATTCAGGACTTTACAGAATATCGGTAATGAAAGAAAATACTTACAAATTTTCAAATGTGCAACAAAACTATGAGGTAGGACCAGAAGGAGAGAGGTAGGAGTGCAATTTCTGGACATAATAGAAGGAGTGAAGCAAGTAGAATGACAGAAGTCCTGAAAATGTCAGCACATAGATGACATGTGGCTTACATTATTAGAAAAGGTCATTCAAATACTTCCTAAGAGCATGGGAGAAATATTATATATTAAACTTACATAGTGAGCACGGGTTGTTGAGATGACTGTGTGTAAAAGTGAATACGTGCTAAGATAAAGGATTATATTATGCATGGTTGACATGTCACTTGGTCAGCATACAAAACAAACACCACATGTCAAACATTCAATGTTAAGTTGTCAATCTCGCCTTCATTCTTGCTGGATGGGTACGGAGCCGATCCTCGGCTCCGACTCGGCCAATACTAAAAGCTTGAGAGCTAATTCCACCGGCTCGAGGCTCCCCTATATTCCACAATGCTAGGCGGTAACTACTCAGATCTCGTTTGCCGCTATAGCTGACGAGGTGCTCTTCTACCGGCTCAGGCAGGTTAGTTTAACTTTTACCTTTTAGGTACTTCTAAAACCCTTTTTTGTTGTTCATATCTAGCCCTTTTAGTTTAATTTAAATATTTAGATCTCTCGACCCCTTTTTTGTCGAGTATTTTTTCCCCTTCTCCCCTTATCTTGTAGGCCTTCGGCCCTTCCCTTCCCCCAGTCCTTCAGCGACTAATTTTAGTCTTCCTTTTTGTCAGTAAGGGCTTATGTGTGTGTGTCTGTGGCTTTTTAGCCTTTAGTTATTAGTAGTTAGCTAAATAATTTTTTTATATAGGGTGTGTCTGTGTGTTTTTGCTGTTGTCAGGCATTTTCCCTACAATGTCTAAAGAAAAGGTCTCAGGCTTCAAGAAGTGTGACTCGTGCTGTCAGAAAATGTCTCTGACAGACGGTCACACTTCTTGTGTGTATTGCCTGGGGCCTGTGCACCTGCAGGACTCATGTGCTGTCTGCCATGGTTTCAGCCCTCGAGTCCTGCAGGAGCACAAGAACAAACTCATTCTAAGGGGTTTGTTAAAGCCTGAAGGTCCCCCGACTCAGTCTAGTTCGGGAAAACCTTCAAAGGCTTCAAAACAGTCGACTCCTGCTCCTGAGTCGACTGTAGAAATGTTGAAGCAGGTTCCGACATCGGCTCCGGCCGGAGCTGATGTTTTTGGGCCTCAAACTATTACCTCGGCTCCGGCTGGAGCCGAGGCTGTTAAGGCTTCATCGGCTCCGATAGTATCGGAGCCACATTCTAAAAAGAGATCGAGATCCCCTTCCATAGGATCTACTATTACTTCGGCTCCGGCTGGAGCCGAAGCTAGTAAGTCCCCATCGGCTCCGATACCATTATCGGAGCCATCTTACAGAAAGAGATCCAGGTCCCCCTCAATCGGTTCCGTACACTCGGCACCAGGATCTCCTCTCCTTTCGGAGCGGAGTCACAAATCACATTCCTCTCGGTCTTCCAGGTTGTCAGACCATGACTTGCAGAGGGTGGTGAGTAGACTTCTTAAGTCCGAGGCACTGGCCCAAATGCTCCATAGCCCGACTCATCAGTCATTGGCTATTCCCGTCCCTCATTACATTCCTCCTCCGACTCCTTCGAGTTCGGAGCCAAGGCTTGTTGGAGCCATCACTGTCAGTGCGTCGGATCCGATACCATCTTTTTCAGCTCCGTCGTCTGCTCCGATCTCCTCTTTGGAGGGATCTCGGCGCCGGGCTTCCCTCGTCGGCTCCGAGGGCGGTGGCATCGGACCCTTGTCCGACCCGCCTCTCTCTCGGGCTTGGCGCTGGTGAGTCCGGCTCCGAGGCCGGCTTCGGAGCCGTCTCTGTCGGTGCCGGGAGGGGTCCTTGTCTCTTCGGAGCGAGGGCCTCGGACCTTGCCTGACAGGGATGCCTTCGAGGTCATGCGGAGCGTGCTAGAACCAGGTTCTGCCCCGCAGTCGGTTCCATCAGTTCCTCCTTCTACAGTGCCTGCAGAGATTTCTGCTCACCCCCTTGTCTCACACCGTAGAGAACCAACTCCTCAAGTTTCCCCATTGGGAATTTCCTCCTCTTCCGAGGTCTCTCCTGACCCTGCAGGAGATCCCCCTAGGAAGAGGCAGTGCAAGAGGAAGCACATTGACTCCCCTGAGTCTATCACCTCTGACACTGACTTGGAGGAATCGAAGGGTCCCCCATTCCCCCTCTGAGGATGTCTCCTTTGCGGACATCCTAGAAATACTCAAACAGAGGGGAAATTGGCCAGCCCTTAACCCTTCGGAGGATGAGTCAGTGTATCTTGAGGCGTTTGGTTCTCGCCCTTCTACCTCCTGGGTGTCCCCTCCCTTTGACCCCTTATGGAAGTGGTGGCAAGGAAGGCTTGGACGGCTCCTGACTCAGTGGAACCCACCCGAGGAGACCATCCAAATTTATCACTGCTCCCTCAGACAAACAGTTTCTCCAAAGGTGTCTCGGTTGATGCCATGGTGGTGGCTGCGCCACAAAGAAGGAACTAGCTGATCCTTCTGTTCCTGTCCATCCTCCTAATAAAGAATCTAGGACCATGGACAGGTACGGTAAGCGGATGTTTTCATCAGCGACCTTTTCTATGCGGTCGCTGAACTACTTATGCCACTTCACCCGTCTCCAAAGAGATTTACTCAAGGATATGGGTGAACTGATGAAGGATCCTACAGCTGAGGGGTTCAAAGACACAATGAACTCCCAGTTGGCAACCCTAAATTCAATAGTGAACTCCTCCATGCGACTGGTTTCTTACGCAGCAGATGGAGCGGTAGATCTGCAGGCACAGGCATTGCCTTACGAAGGCACGCCTGGATGCGACTGTGCAACTTTGCGGACCCTTTCAAGGCGTCCTTCACCAACTCCCCCTTTGACGGATCATCTTTGTTTGGTCCACAGGTGAAGGATACATTGACCAGGTGCGAGGTGGAAGGTAAGACTCTCTCTGCCGTAGGAGTCCGTTTTTCCACCCCTTCTAGACCCTATCCCAAAGGTCAGAGGGGAGGGAAGATGTGGTTTCGGAAACAATCTCAGGGAGTCTCATCTGACGCACAGGGCCGATTCCCCTCTAGAGGCAGAGGGGGGAATAATAATCGACGCCGCCCCAGAGGCAGAGGAGGTCCGCAAAACCAGGGTAGCAGAGAGGTGTTCTCTGACAAACCCTTTCAGCACCCCTGAGGGGCTGCCCGGCTGTCCGCCTTCGGAGGCAGTCGAAGATTATCACTGTACCCAGAAGCCTGGCTTCCCTAACTCAAGACAAATGGGTACAGTCGATCATATCCGAGGGTTACAAAATTCCCTTTATTCACATTCCAACTCAACCAAAAAAATCCCTTCCAGATGTTCCACCCGGTCTAAGGAACAAAGCAGGATTGGAAGTTTCAAAGCTGCTATTAAAAAGAGTCATCCAACCAGTCCCAGCAGACCAGCAAGGATCCAGAATCTACTCCAAATTCTTTTTGGTACCAAAAAAAACAGGGGACTGGAGGCCCATTCTAGATCTCAGTCATTTAAACAAGTTTGTCAAGAAAACAAAATTCCGGATGGTCACGCTACAGTCCATCCTACCCTTCTTGGGTCAGGACAATTGGATGTGCTCGATAGATCTTCAGGATGCGTACTATCACATCAAAATGAACCGACGCTCCAGGAGATATCTCCGCTTCAGGCTGGGAGCCAGTCACTACCAGTTCAGAGCCCTGCCCTTTGGTCTCACTACAGCCCCCCGAGTGTTCACCAAATGCATGGCAGTGGTCACGGCTCACTTGAGGTGCCAGGGATTCCAGGTGTTTCCATATCTGGACGATTGGCTCCTTATGGCCACCACCAGGCATCAGCTTCTACTATCCAGAAATTTCACCATGCAAACCTGTCAAGCTCTAGGCATCTCAATAAATTTCGAAAAAGCAAGTAGAATGACAGAAGTCCTGAAAATGTCAGCACATAGATGACATGTGGCTTACATTATTAGAAAAGGTCATTCAAATACTTCCTAAGAGCATGGGAGAAATATTATATATTAAACTTACATAGTGAGCACGGGTTGTTGAGATGACTGTGTGTAAAAGTGAGTACGTGCTAAGATAAAGGATTATATTATGCATGGTTGACATGTCACTTGGTCAGCATACAAAACAAACACCACATGTCAAACATTAATTATATTATACACAAAACACATCAACATCCAGTGCATCAAAAAAGGAAACAAATTTCCTTTTCCAGTGGACTACCTATAACTCTACCACCTTCAGCTCAAAATTGTCTGAATAGTGGCAGTTATCTAAAGGTTGTTTTTAAATTTCAGATACATGTTAGGTTTTAGGGGCAGTGCCAAGTTTAGGAATAGGGTTAGCATGCATTGCTAAGGAAGACTGCTTCAACATAATACATGCTAACCCTAACCCTGCCCCAAAGTGAACTTAAAAATAAAGCCCTTCTCATAGCACTGCTACTATACAAGATAGCTTAGACACTCAGAACACCACACACACACACACACACACACACACACACACACACACACACACACACACACACACACACACACACACACACACGTATGCACAGACATACAGACACATAAGCTATCCCCTAACCTAACCCTGACCCTAACCACAAACACCTGCAGCCACACACACACAAA
>NC_056729.1:225118148-225123148 GCF_019279795.1 Protopterus annectens | reverse complement strand
TATAGACTACATGTACACTTAGTGCAATTTTTCTGAGTGACTAGAAAGCACAAACAATGTGGTAGGGATGTTCTTGAATACAATAGTGTACATTAACACTTAGTGTAGCCTTATACTGAATCTGGTCCCCAAGAGTCCTTTAAAAAGTATGGACTATTTTGCACGATAGGGTTAAGTAAATTATCTAAATAATGATATACTAACTGTTTTATGCCTGGGAGATGATGCAATTGGTCTATAAAGTGGAATCTTTTTGTCCTTCTGAATTTTGGGTCCCAAAAACCCTACCACGTTCTGATTGCTCTTCATTCAAAAATTCAAAATTCCTCCACTCAGTATAGCCTTGGTTGAATAACTCAAACAATATCTGGTCGATTTCATAAAAGCAGTCTTAACAACATCTTTACTTACAGTCTGGTAGTGTTTGACATTTGAAAGCATCTTATACATTTCTTCATCATATTTATTTTCTTCTAATACCACCAAACCACATCCTTTTTCTGTTTTCATATACCGTAAGTTCTTACATTGACACAAGTGATGCAAGGCATCTTGTTCTACACAGTTTAAACTGAACATTCTATGCCTAGGTCTGCCTTTAACTAAATTACTAAA
Source organism: Protopterus annectens (assembly GCF_019279795.1). Classification (NCBI taxonomy): domain Eukaryota; kingdom Metazoa; phylum Chordata; order Ceratodontiformes; family Protopteridae; genus Protopterus; species Protopterus annectens. The sequence goes on along the minus strand of NC_056729.1, from coordinate 225,122,533 downwards.
ATCATCCTCACAAGATTTAGTAAAAACTCTCAGTGTATTTAATAACAGTGGGTTAAATAGGCTAGTTTTTTAACAATTAATTCATTTTCAGCAATGTTCACATAACTCAAGATGTATTTTATATTAAGCTTACGAACGAACAATTTAAAGTCCACAATTAAGCCCATATAGGAAACTCAGCAAGATGGTATAAATGTAAAAATGTTTGAAAGTATACTTTCAAATTTTAATTAAAGGTATTCACCTCAAAAAAACAAGCAAATAATAATAAGGGTGAGGTTAAAGTGTACAATGATAAACGGTGTGCTTTTCCTGCACCCTTTACTATTGATAAGCTATAAGAAATATTATTAAAGCAAACTGGAAGATTATTTTAGGAAATCTGGAAATTAGTAAGATCAGTGGGGGAGCTCCAGTGTTTGTTTTTAATAAAACTCATAATTATAAATTACTTCTTGAGAGAGACCAAGTTAAGGAATATAAGCTAAGTTTTGCCACAGTTGGCACTTTTTCTTGCACTAACTGCAAGCAGTGTCTACATATTAGCAATGTAAATTCAATTTATTTTGAAGATATTAACTTTACTTATGAAGCAAGAAAAATATATAATTGTCACAGTAGCTATATTGTTTATTTAGCTTAGTGTGACACATGTCCAAAATTTTATGGAGGAAAGAGTGTAAGAGAATTATGAATTAGAATTAGGGCTGTTCCCATTAGGGGTCACCAAAGCGGATCGTCTGTTTCCATTTCTTCCTGTCCTCTGCATATTGCTGTGTCACACCAACCACCTGCATGTCCTCTCTCACCACATCCATAAACCTTCTCTTAGGCCTTCCTCTTTTCCTCTTACCCGGCAACTCCATCCTTAGCATCCCTTTCCCAATATACCCAGCATCCCTTCTCAGCACATGTCCAAACCAATGCAATCTCGCCTCTCTGACTTTGTCTCCAAACCGTCCAACCTGAGCTGACCCTCTAATATACTGATTCCTAATCCTGTCCATCCTTGTCACACCCAGTGCAAATCATGACATCTTTAACTCTGCCACTTCCAGCTCTGACTCCTGCCTTTTTGTCAATGTCACCGTCTCCAACCCATACAACATAGCTGGTCTCACTCCCCTCTTGTAGACCTTCCCTTTCACTCTTACTGGTACCTGCCTGTCACAAATCACTCCTGACACTCTTCTCCACCCATTCCACCCTGTCTGTACTCTCTTCTTCACCTCTCTTCCACACTCACCATTACTCTGAACCGTTGACCCAATTACTTAAACTCATCGACTTTCGCGAACTCTACTCCCTGCATCCTCACCATTCCTCTATCCTCCCTCTCATTCACACACATATATTTTGTCTTAGTCCTGCTGACCTTCATTCCTCTCCTCTCTAGAGCATATCTCCACCTCTCCAGGGTCTCCTCAACCTGGTCCCTACTCTCACTACAGATCACAATGTCATTTGCAAACATCATAGTCCATGGGTCCTCCTGCCTGATCTCATCTGTCAACCTGTCCATCACCATTGCAAATAACAAAGGGCTCAGAGCTGATCCTTGATGTAATCCCACCTGCACCTTAAACGCATCTGTCACTGCCACTGCAGACTTCACCACTGTCACACTACCCTTGTACATATCCTGTATCACTCTTACATTCTTCTCTGCCACTCCTGACTTCCTCATACAATACCACAACTCCTCTCTAGACACTCTATCATATGCTTTCTCCAAGTCCACAAAGACACAATGCAACTCCTTCTGACCTTTGCTATAGTTCTCCATCAACACTCTCAGAGGAAACATCGCATCTGTAGTGCTCCTTCCTGACATGAAACCATACTGCTGATCATTAATCATCACCTCCCTTCTTAACCTAGCTTCTACCACTCTTTCCCATAACTTCAAGCTGTGACAGATCAGTTTTATTCCCCTGTACTTACTACAGCACTGCATATCACCCTTATTTTTAAAAATAGGTACCAAAACACTTTTTCTCCACTCCTCTGGCATCCTCTGACTTTCCAAGATTTCAATAAACAATCTGGTTAAAAACTCCACTGTCATTTCTCCTAAGCACCTCCATGCTTCCACTGGTATGTCATCTGGACAAACAGCCTTTCCATTCTTCATCCTCTTCATAGCTGTCTGTACTTCCTCCTTGCTAATCTGTTTCACTTCCTGATTGACTATCCCTACATCATCCAACCTTCTCTCTCTCATTCTCTTCATTCAACAGCCCCTCAAAGTACTCTTTCCATCTGCTCAACACACTCTCCTCACTTGTGAGTATGTTTCCCTCACTTTCCTTTATCACCCTTACCTGCTGCACATCTTTCCCAACTCGGTCCCTCTATCTCACCAGTTGGTACAGGTCCTTTTCTCCCTCTTTAGTGTCCAACCTTTCATACAACTCTCCATATGCCTTATCCTTACCCTTCACCACCTGTCTCTTTGCCATGCTCCTCGTCTCCTTATACTCCTCATATCAGGGAACATAGTAAGGTACTTAAAGATGGTGATATGACTAATGTTTTGGCCAAGCACAGTACTATCATGATTTCCAAAAGTTTTGTTTTACTATGTTATACCAAAGAAATATTGTGAGTTTTGTTTTTAGTTGTAATAATATTTTGAAAATTTGAAGAGTAAATGGCAGATTTTTTTACAAGTCGATCACTTCTCAGGATTAAATGTTAATTCACATTTAAAATGTTTATGAAGAATGAGATTAATATAAAGTTTGAGAAGAATGCAATCAATTTTTTTAACTTATGTATATTTTTATAAATTTATTTTAAAATTGAATTACTTTAAAATTGAGTTGGTACTTTAAATGTGTTTTAATGGCCTAATTTAAGGAAGCGAATATTTGATTGGTGTTGTACTTTTCTTATGTCGTTTAGGAGGGATATTTAAATTTGGTCATTTGTAAGATGGATTATGTCTGATGAAGTTCCAAGTTTGATTAAAAAAGGAATGGAAGTGCTTAAATACTGTTTCTTGAGTCTTTTGTTCAGTGCCAGCAGTGTACTTTGGAGCCTCAAGCAAAATGTATGTTTTAGTTTTTGAATTGTTTTTTGCTTTGGTTGTGTCTGTTATTGAGTATTTATACCATATATACATTTAGATAGATACACACACACACACACACACACACACACACACACACACACACACACACACATTATTAATAATAACACACACACACACACACACACACACACACATACACACACACACACACACACACACACACACACAAACACACAGCCATGACTCACACACACAAACAAAGGTACTTCTTCTCAAACGTCAATGTCTGCTAGGGAATATCACAAAGTTACCATCAGCACACCTTTGAGATGTGGGTGGAAACTTCTCCACATAACATAAACTCTTGTATAGACAAGGAGAATATTCAGAGTCCATGAAGAAAAAGACTGGGGAAACAATCATTGTGAGGCAACAATATAGCCTGCTATGCAGCCATTGCTCCCCTACCTACAACATGCATAGAATTGTCTGTGCCTGGGGCACAGGTATAGTATGGTTCTCAGACATCAGTGAATGACAGCAGATGAAGCTACTATCACACATCAGGTCAGATCTGCCCTGTCTGTTATTACCCAAAGACTGGAAAGAATGTGCAGATATAGAAGCTACTGATCGGGTATATTTGATGTAGCCTTTGTATCTCCAGTTGGGTGTATCCCTGGCTATACTCATGTATTTGACCCTCTTTGGATTATAAAAACTCTATAAATATTTACAGGTAAATGCTTGCCATTTATGACTTTGGAAGTAGTTTTTCCCCAAGTTTCTGTAAAGCAGTTTTCTAATACACATTCCTAATATGATTTAGGAAGACCAGCTACAGACAGCTTAACTTTTTAGGGGATTGCATGGCTAGCTAATTCTGTGGATTTTGTTCATCTACATCTTTTGATTATGAATTAAAAATTCTAGCAAGGAAGGACTTATAAATCTGTCTAGGCTTTAAAACATCAAGTAATACTCAATTTGAAAAGACTTTCCCCGGGATTCATGAAGCTTGCGCCAGGCACACGCATAGCGTAGGCGTTATAATGCCAAATATGGCCACCGAGCGATTCAGGTACGACCCAATTCCACGTGCATTACCGGCGTACGCCACATCTGTGCAGCCCCCGGCGTAGGTATGCAAATCACCCCATGTGCAGTGTTGCACCATGCAAATGAAGGCATATAGCTTATTCGCGAAGTGGTGCAGGCGACAGTAAGTTTCCGCTTTTGAAATGTAAACCAAAAACATGGTTTACATTTTCCCAAACATAACATCGGAGCTATGGAAGAGGGCCAGACCCAGGTATCACGTGAAACATATGCCAATGGTGAAATACAC
>NC_056729.1:225008322-225117648 GCF_019279795.1 Protopterus annectens | reverse complement strand
GCACACTGCACTGACTGCTAGCCCATTCATGTTGTGTACCCTGACCACCACACTACCACATCTATCACACTACACATGGGTGGTACTGCATTGCACGTATGGGGCTGCATTTGTACACCCATGACTGGGCCATTCAGTATGGCACTGGGCCACATCCTCACATACATGCTTCACACACTCATTGACGACCTCCATGCCTTTACTGGCACCCTTGTTGGGCTTCTGTGTGCCACAGCACACCACATCCACATGCTGGCCACCTGTCATACCATTGCATGGGTGGTTGGTGTGGTACAGAGGGTATCAACTCAGACATTATCCGCTCTTTGCCCTTCAGCGCCATTCCACTTTATGGTATTGCCAATGTACACATCCAGCATCACATCGTACCCTATGTCTCAGGATGTTACACCATGTGCCTCCTGTACAGGTCACACAGTGGTGCAGGCATATCATGCTAACTACATCAAGTCAGGTACGTGTGACATTGCACAGTCATCAGTCATGTGGCCCCTCATGCTCACTATTTGCTTACATACACTACATGCTGTCACAGAGTATTATCCATGCCTACATATACCTCATCTACATACCTGGCAGCATTCTAGCTCATCCTACTCATATTGCTAACAACCATACAGGTGTCAGTGTGGCAGATATATCATGTAGATATCATTGCATCAGTTACATCACACATAGTGCATACACATCACCTTTGCATAGTGACAGTCATGCAGTGTGTATCACATGGATACTGTCCCTATACATGCATATCACATTGTACATGGTTGCTGTACACACACATGCCCTACATGGTGCTGTGGTTGCCATATACCACTATGGCGTGGGTACACATGTGCAGGGCGCATTTCTGGACCGTATGTCTAGCTGATACATTGGGTGCCCTTGTACCTGTGCCATACACACATGTACACGCGGGCAGTGTTACAATAACACATATGTGGTGTACCTTACACAATGGATACAACTTTACATGTCTCAGTATAGTCATGCCGTGATGTCTACCCGGCTCAGACAGTTTACATATGCAAATGACAGTCATGAAACACATCTGTACTCACCTGCATACCACTAACACAGGGGTGTCATCTACTCTGCCATGGGCCATGTTCTCCGCATTACTGATGCATGTAGTACTCCTACATGGCGTTTGCAGTGGGCAGGGTGGGAGGAGCACTCCTGCATGTGTGCACACATGCCACATTGCTCAGCCTGGGCATCTGTGTGACCTCCACAGACTGGACACACACCGTGCTGTGGGACATAGGTCCTGTGCACATCCCACAGGGACACACTGTGTCACTAGTCATGTGAAAGCTCCCTTGCTGGTAGGGTGACACAGACCCATGGTACCACCACAGCGGAAGTACTGTATAGACATACAGTTGACATCCACCTCTGCCGTTCAGTGGACACTACCATGGGGGGGGATGACACTACTGTGTACATTGCACATGTGTTTACACACGGCCCTGCCGGACATCATTGTTGCACACATTGCACCTGCTACAGAACGTTTGGACATGGTTACTTGCTGTTCCCTCCATTTCGGGTACCTATTCTGCTACTACTCTGTCCCATATGTGCAGGCCATACATATCCTGTTTATGAACATAACATTAGGCCATCCCTCCATCATGCATGCTATGCCTGTGATACTGTCTATGATTTCTGAACATATCCATCATGACAGCTTTGCATTACACATAATTGACATAGTCACCCCTACTGCGAGGGATACGTGCACGCCGCGCACATTCCGTATGACATCGACGGTATATGCCCATGCACATGTGTGCTGTGACACTATACATACATGTCCTATCCCCTGCTGTGGCACTTCATTGTTCGATATCCACTGACAGCATCAGCATGGGTGGTGACATTGTTCTGTGTTTGGAATCCCTATGGCGGACCTTGGGTTATCACGGCCGTGTACATGTTGTCCCACTGCTGTGCACACGTTGTCCACAGTCGTTGGTATGCTCCGCGGCTTAGCATTACATAACCACCTTTCACCACTCTCTGCCTGATGGACAGGTATCTTTACTTACACACATCATTCACATTCAGTGCAGATTAGTCATACGTATCATGCGTTACACACCAGTACATCTCGTGGGTTCGACATACCTTTCCAGCCTTTGCTTCTGTATTCGTCAATATTTTCCTCTAACTCCTTGCTTTCAATTCACTTTGCGTTGGGTATGAACATACGGTTTGAATATCCAGGGAGTCTTCCTTTTATTCGTCGTCACCTGAGGCATGTGGGTTCATCACGCCAATAGCTGTTCCTCGGTGTGTAGTTATGCGCATATCACTGGTGATCCTCCTCCATTCGAACGTTATCCACGAAACTAGGCCATGGTTCATTCCTCGTGTGGCCGTTGGTTATTTGCACTACCTTCGTGGGGATGGTATGTATTGTATCATGTTTGTGTGACTGCATACGCTATGTGTGGTGTCAGGTACATTACGCTGTGGTGTTAGCCGTGGATTGTGTGTGTTGGGTATGGTATTCTGTTCAACATGTGGGTGTCCGTGTCCTGGCGGCGTCTGTCGATGGCGTTATGCATTCGGATGTGTAACATAGCTATTATATTCCTGTACACAACGGATGCAAGGATGCATCAGCTGCTGCTAGTGTTACCCACGCGGCTTGTTGCGGGTATGCCGCTGTCATTGACTGCCTGTATGTTTTTGCTACGGTTTTGGCTGTTATCCCTTTGATATGTGCGATGGGGTATATCTGCGGATGTGGGTGACGGGTACGGGGTGTGGGTCTTGCATTTATACATACAAGATATGCTTGTGTGTGTGCTCCATCCCTGCTTGGGGAGCTGCAGGTTACCTGTCTGTTGTTCTGGGAATGTTTGTTTTGTTGATGTCGTGTGATGTTGGTATCGCCTGCATGTGTGCTTCCTGCACGTATTCCTCCTTCACATCGGTTATATATCTGCGGATGTTCGTCCGTGCCTACTATCCATTGGCATTTTGTCACTGATAGTTACGGTGATTGTGGTCCTGTACTTGGGACGGCCTGTATGCTACCGGTAGCCTCCTATTCGTGTGGCGCTTGCTTACTTAACGGTCGTGGAACACACAGCGGTATTTACGGGACCGTAAGTGTCCACGATTGGTGCCGGGATAGCAAATTCGTATTTTCACCGTACATGCCTGATGCTGTGTAACGTTGCCGACCTATCGTGTTGAGTCTACCATATGGCCGCCATACATACGGTCATGGTTTGTACATGCGTCCTTTGCATCTCCTGTTGGCTATGGTCCTGTGGTACATTCTGGGACATTTCCGCTTTGCATCGTTTTACGTCGCCACGCGCCTAGCCACTGAGGAGATGTCAGTACTACTTTGTGGGTACTGCTGTACATACGCCTATGGTTCCTGTACTGTATGCCTACGCATTTTATTACACTCCGCCTGTGACATGTCACCTACATACACATTTTACAGTGGCACACACATTACACACACACAGCGGAACACACAACAGCCTCACCTCACACATACACATATTGCCGCCATAGCTCTCAACCTTCCATTTCCAAAATGAGGAACACACACATTCATAATGTGGAACAAATGGGCAAACTGTGGAACACATACCAATGGCTTACTAACAACTTCAGCTACGAAGGTCATAGGATGGTTAAAATATGCTGATTTACTTACAAAGAAGAACCTTTAATGAATTACTATGATTAATTTCTATTTACCAGGATTTAATTTAAATACATTCCTAACAATGAATGTGTGACAGACTATTTCAATGTGGAACTTTGAGGAACTGCGAGGAACAAGAACTGTTTTAGACCCCAAATGAGGTACGTTCCTCATAATGACGACACTTGACAGGTATGATTGCCGCTTTCGCACCGACGGTTGCACACAGTACCCTCGTTGGCGCATCGTCGGCGGTGTGTACCTCCGCACTCATATCCTATGGATATGACACGCACATATCCCGTTACTGTACCGTGGCCTGGCAATCATCCCGACCCGCGGATATGTATTGATGCAGGTTGACATTTCCATGGCTGGCGTTCCCTGCTCTGCCCACCCTCCCGGATGATCGGGTTGTCGTTCACTATGTTTACTATGTGGAGATTTCGCGTCTTACTTATCTGTAAACTTGCATCCCTGGGTTCCATATTAACCTGTTGTACTTTATATCTGTGTATGTGTACATATATTTCTACGTGTGTACTGATATCTATTTCCGTATCTGTGTATGCACATAAGTACATATGTAGTCGACTTGCGGCGACAGTGGCAGCATACGGCTACGCCGTCTGCTGTAGGACCGGCGTGTGGTTGAGGTGTTGGTGTTCCATGCTCTGCTGGCTATTGGGTGTGCAGTGTTTGGGTGGTGCCTTTGTTGGAGTCACACATTATGGGCGGACATGTTTGGGTGGCGTCCATTTCACTGTGTGTGCAGGTAAGGAGGTGTCAGTCCATGGGGCCTACGCTGTCAAAGTATGTGCTATGCGTTCCCTCTTTGCCAGGGCGTAGGCATATTGGGTACGCCTACGTCTACCTACTGGGGCTGGCACAGTGTGTTCATGGCGCTGAACGCCCTGTGCCTGTGCTTGCCTTGGCAGTTGTGGCGGGCTTGGTGGCCCTAGACCATTATGTCCCTGCAGCAGCTGTTTCCGCAGAATCATATTGTGTAGCATACAACATACTATGAATATGTGGGCACATGTGCCTGGAGAGTACTGCAAGGCTCCACCGGATGTATCCAAGCACCGGAACCGTGATTTCAACATCCCAAACACACGCTCTATGATTATTCTGGTTTGTGCGTGTGCCTCATTATGGCATTCTTGCATGTGTGTGTGTGCATTTCTGATAGGTGTCATCATCCACGGCTCCAGTGCATAGCCAGCATCCCCCACAAGGTGACCTTGTGTGATGTCCCCCCTGGCGAATACCTGATACAGCTGTGAGGCATGCCAGATATGGGAGTCGTGGTAGCTTCCAGGGCTGCCAGCACACACATCCATGATAATGCCCTGCGCATTGCACATGACCTGGCAATTGATGGAGGGGTATCCCTTGCGGTTTATGTAGCGTCTACCCTGCTCCCCAGGCGGTGACTTGATTTCTATGTGCGTACAGTCTATCGCACCCAGTACCTCCGGGTATTGTGCCACACGGTGGAAGTGGCGCATATTGCTAGCCAACTCCTCCTGAGATCTGGGGAAGTTTATATACTCATGGGCATGTCATAACATGGCATCCAGGAACTGGTGTAGTACCCTGGATGCTGATGCCTGTGAGATACCCATTATATCCCAGGTTGGCCTTTGAAAGGTACCTGTAGCCAGTATTCGCAAGCTCACACATACCTTTGTGTCCACTGGGATGGGCTCCCCTCTGTTGTCTCTTGTTCTCAGGCATGGCCAGCACAGCTCCACTATTTGCTGTAACGTGTCCCTGTCCACCCTGTAGCGCTCTACTATCTCCAGGTCTTGCAGCCCCTGGTAGGTCACCCTTGGTCTGAACACTCTCCTTCTCCTATGAGGCCTACGGTAGTTGTCGGCACCCTCCTCCGCAACTCCGTCTGTCTCTGACACATACCTATGCATCACAGCCACGGCGGCACCCAACATATACATATTAAAAGTTCCCCGTGTGTTTACACCCTACGGCCCGGCGTTTGGGAAATCGCACTGTGTGTTGTGTGCATTCACACTTTATACTGTTGTGCTGTATACCCGGTGATGTCATTGGGTGTGTCTGTGCAGCCGTATCTGTGGATTATCTTCGGTGTTTTACCGTTGCAACTGCAACGGTATTGCCTTTAGTGTTACATTACAGTTGCCTGCATTGGCTTAGCTTTGCATCTTACATTACTGTTTCTGCACGTTGCACCTACTATTGCCTGCAGTGCATCCTGCAGGCACATGGCATATGATGCATTCTGTCTGCCGCCGTTATGCTACCTCTGTACTTGGCTGTGCTATTTCTGTTCTTTGCTCTTTGCATTTCTACTACATCCCCTACTATCTTTGCATTCCTATGCCTCCCCTTTCCCGTTTTGCAGGAGTCTGCATGCAGAGTTGTCAGCTGCAGCCGTTTGCCCTTCCTGGATTGATTGGTGTTGATTGCTCATTACGGCTCCAATTACACTGCTTCCGCATTTCCTCATATTCTCCGCATTACCTTCCTATATCCGTGGTTGTTGACGGGGAGGCCGCCACATGACTGGGTTGGGGAACGTAGTCATCCTCGTGCACATGCATCTATGCGGGCATTATGTACTCTCAGCGCATCTATTTCCTCACACGCCATCCTGCTGCTGTGATGTGCATTGTACAGCCCATGTTTGCTGGCCTCCAATGTGCTTCCTCCTACAGTGGCACACCTCTCTGCGATTGACATGTATCCCGTGTAGGCCACTCCTCGGTGTACTACCGCTGCCGCTTGCTCCATCCTTACGGCGCCGGTTTTGCGATTCACTATTATCTGCCTCATTTGCATGGCATTGACTGCTAATACATGGTTATGGCGCCGAACACTGCCGCCACTCCTTGACAACCCTTGCGCTGGGGTTGAGGCTTTCCATACATACTATGGTGTGTGGTGGCTGTGCAGCTGATGTGTATTATACTGCTCTTTTAGGACATTCTCATATTATTTCATTGTTTTGCACCTTCTGTGCACATATCCGGGGATTCTGCTGTGGTTTCTGCATACATAACATTTATGTCATTATTTACAGTTTGTGCATGTTTTCTTTGGACATTCTCGGTGCCTTTCGCCATTGGCATATTGCACCTGTATGATACCTGACATTGACAGCCTTCCATTACTCCTTGGTCATGTTTGGGTAAATGTAAACCGTTTTTTTTTGGTTTACATTGCCGTGCCCTTACGCTACACCTGCCCAACTTCGTGGATCGCTATTTGCCTTCATTTGCATGGTGCAATACCGCACACAGTGTGATTAGCATACCTACGCCGGGCGGCGAGTCCGGCGCACGCCGGTAGTGCACGTGGGATTGATTCATACCTGAATCGCTCGGTGGCCATATTTGGCTTTATAACGCCGACGCTATGCGGGCGCCTGGCGCAAGGTTCATGAATCCCGGGGATAGTGTTTTTTTTATCTAGAATATTTAATCATCAGCTTTATTTCAGTAACTACAGATGACTGTTAATGCTGTAATGTATTTATTTATTTATTGGCATTTGATTACTGGGAAAGTCTGACTGGGTAGAAGCCCATTCTCAGCAGAGGCCCAGGGAGAAAATCTCCAAAGTATTACAAAATGTTTTAAGAACAATAATTTTACAGTCTTTAAAATAATTTGAAAAGCAATTACAGTTTAAATAATTATACCAAATTAGATATAATATGACAACAATGGATAAGAAAAGATACAAATTATATAACAATGATGTAATAGTTAAAGAACTTTTAACCAGTTTATAGAGAAATTAAAGGTAAATTTGTTTACAACAAGCAGAAATTGCAATATGAAGTGAGAGAAAACCAGGCTTATAGTACAATTAGGAAGACTGTCTGTTATATATTCTACTTCAGAACCATTTGTCAGGAAATATATCTACTGTATATTAAATCAGACTGGGTCATAATAACAAATGTAATATCCTGGCCAACTGTGATGCTATGAAGTGTTTAAACTTTGACTACAGCAAAGGCAACTTAAGTTTCACTACTGTCTGGAGTTGGCATTGAGGAGGAGAGGAAAGAAGGTTATTGACCTACTCACCTCCATTTGGGAGAGGGGTGGGGGCATTATCTTGATATATAATGACTGTGATAGATTCCCTAGTGGACTGGGAATTACAGAGGCATGTTTATCTACAAGTTGGCAACGCCATTTGATTATTTTAGAAACTTAGACATGGATGTGTATTTCAATAGTCCATTTCATGCTAGCCTTTGGATGCTAAAGAGTATACCAGTGATGGCAGGACATAAGTATCCCATTCACTTATTTCTTAATCCTCTCACTCAGAGGGAATGAATAAATAAATCAGGAAGTTGGGATAGAGCTAGTATTTGTCAGGAGAATTAAGAAAAACAAACAAACAAATAAACAAAAAAATAAAGTGCACTAGTATCTGGACAGGATGCTCAAAAGGTTGAGTATAATCTGACAATCATGTGACTGAAAATGTCACTGTTGTTAGGGAACAGGCACACTTAGGAACAAGTCTTAGTTTTTATCAATATGTCTCCTCAATGTTTGGGAAGCCATTTTGAATACATCAGCTAGTGTTAAGGCAATATGACTTGGACATAGTTAAATAATTGTGGCATTATATATGGCACTGACTGGATTTTGTACACCTTTATATAACAAAATAAGCTGTGGGACTGCTTTCAGTAAAAATAAGTAATATCAATTTGAGAACAAAGATTATTCAGTGCATAAGAGTTTAAGGATGTGTATAGAGTACATTTTAGGAGGACTATAATCACATTTCTGAGTCCAGTATCAGGTATGTGATTTATGTTTCTGATATTGTTCTTGCTATCTGTATAATTGTGCATGTCCAAAAACAGGACAGACTGGCAATGAGCATGTATAGCATCCAATAAGGGTTTAGTTAAACATAATAATGAAGACTCAGATAGTTGAATTAAATATAAATCACCAGTACTACAAAAAAATAAATATAAAGGTACAGAAAGGTGAAAATCACCACAGCTGAGAAAAATAATAGGTTCATAGGTGTGTACTAGGCTAATGGCCCTGGAGTTTTTACAAACCTAGTGCATAGAAGTGCCCTGGCATTGTGTCGCCCGACGTTAGTTCCCAGTCCCTCTCTTAAGTACAGCCACTGGAGTGATCCCTGGGATGAAACTAACAATGCTAATGAAGATTAGGAATCCTATACTGTATGTCTGGAGCGAGAGCAACAGCTAGGTAAATTGGCACACTGAAAATTCCCCAAACAGTTGCCCTTTCAAACTAAAGAGAAAAAAAATAAAGCTGATGAGCAAAAGGAGATCAACCTTAACTACAGAAATATTGCACAAACATCATTTATTTATCAGCCACACAACCACAGTTGTTGAAATTAATAAATACCAGTATCAATGTCAAATTGTGCCACTAAATGAATGACAGATGTATTATCAGTAGTCCTCTTCTGCAAGATTGACATTGCCAATTGCAACTCCTAAAATCTTGTACCCATGGCAGCCAGTAGTTTGCCCCATTCTAACTCTGGCTATGTGCTTTTCTGCTGACTCAATGCCAGCATTTGGCACACTACAGAATTTAATGAGAACTAAAGCATGCAATGACCTTTCCAGGTTAGTATGGCCAGCAAGCCATTGAATAACATGCTTAACAAATTTGATAGTCATATATAAGATTACATAAGTCAAAATCCCATTGTAATAACTGAAGGATTTAGATAAATGGAATAAAATGAAACAATTGAGTGTATCTGGATAAGATGCTGAGATCCAACAAATATCCCATCCTTTTAAAATTCTAAGAAGACTTTCTGATGTTTTAAGGGGCAGGCTCTTATTTAGCTTGTGTTGCAAAGTACTCAGAGCTGGCTACTCTAAAGAAAATATTCAATCACAGACAAAACTGAATATAGCAATTTTGATGGAATTTGTAGCCATGAATGCATCAGGACTGTGACATAAATGTTGCCACTATGAAAGGCATCAGACAATCCAAATGGCTATGATTTTAAAGTGAGAGGAAACTCTAAGATGTGCAGCAGTTGGAGATACATAGAAAAAGAATGAGAAAGCTTGTAGTGAAATGACATCAAGAAGCAGAAAGCACAGGGAAAAAGGCTCTTCATTACAAATCAACAATTTTGCATAATATGATTGAACAAAAAATAGATCCAAATACCAATACTGACTCTGAAAATTATAATATGTTACTATAGATCAATTTAAAATCAATTCACAAAATTATATGGATCATGACAAATGTTTCAGAAGTTACGTTAAAATGTAGATCAACATGGGCCTACATATCTCTTATTTCAGCCATTGACAATTACAGACCGTAATTGCAAACCATATCCGTTGCTGTTACCACAATACACTTCAGTAATACTCAAAACCTATATAATAGAAACTGAGTATAATCAATGAAATATAGTAGCTTATGCAACTTACGTGGATAAACATCTCAGTTAGGAAAATATATGCTAACCAATGCATACTCATTGCTTTTTAGACTGGTTAGCTGAGAAAATTCAGGTGGGCTGGCAGGAGATTCAAAACTGAATGCACTAGCACTTGATAATGCCACCACAAAATGGAAAACTTGCTGACTTGTAAACTGCCACAGATTTTTCAAAACTTGTTTGTTTGGAAATCATAGTCACTCTTAAGATTATAAATACATGGACTGGAATAGATTAAATAAATAAAAATACTTTATTAATATGTTACAAAGCCTGCCCAGTGCTGGCTGCAGTCAGATTAAAACTATTAGCAGAACTGAGATATCTGGAGGAGTTAGGAATTTTGTTGAAGACACATTGAGAATGCACAGTCTACATTGCCTGTTCAAGCCATAAAGCATTGGAAAGCTGGGGCTGAACTCAATTCAAGGGAAATCAAGGTAATCACTAATGCTCTCTGCTCAAAACGAGTTGGTATCCACCCCTTATAATGAGGGTATACTTATTTCTGCAGCTGGAGCTAATTGTGTGTATGTGTGTGTGTGTGTGTGTGTGTGTGTGTGTGTGTGTGTGTGTGTGTGTGTGTGTGTGTGTGTGTGTGTGTGTGTGTGTGTTTAAGAATGATTTGTTTGAGCCCTTCATGCAAATGAAACTAGAGGATTCATCTTAAATACCTCTGACAATCAACACTCACAGTGGTTAGCTCTAGTAAAATTAATATTATTTTCACATTTGCCAAGAGTTCTGGTAAAGGACAATAGAGCATGCCTTAAAAGACAGATCCAGGATGAAGTGTCTCATTGATGATACAATAGAGACAGAAAAAAATGATGATGACCAACTTCAAAATTTCCAGAAGTTGTTGGATACATCAAGTGAGTATGGCCTGAGAGAAAAAAAATGGACAAAATTATTTTTTTTTTATCCTGAGGTGATATCTTATATTATGATCATATCATTAAATAAGATGATGTACACAAGTCATAATGAAGAGTGAACCAAACATGCAAGCACTACACCAATACAATGTAGCACAATTAAGAATGAATCTTGGTTTTGTGAACTACATCTGTACATTTTTGCAAACCCTGTTAGTGGATTCAGAGGTAAATGTTTCTAGCCTGGATCAAATGCTCTACAGTCTATGTTGCTTCATCTACTCACATAATGCTGATTGTTTCAAACCTGTGCGTGAACAGATTATTCTTATGTTAGGCAGTAGTGGGTGACCTGAAGTCAATACACATTGGTGAAATATTTGGATCCCTTTTTTAATACTGCTTGTTAGTGATTGTTCTTTCTGTAGGATGCAGTGCCCTTGGTGTGAGAATAACACAGTTAAGGACATACAAAGTGCCTGAGTCTCTGACAGAATTCTATTTGTGCCACATTTGTTAATAAAATGATGACACACCATGACAAATAGGTGTTCTTATGGTGCTTGATGTTTTCTCATACAAACTATTTATGCTGCCTTTTCCTATCTGTTTGATGTATTAAAGGTTGTTTATATAATTTTGATGATGGTGATAATGCAGAGTACTTGCATTATAGGAATGCATATACTCAAGTTGTCATTTACTTGATTTTATAGCCATATTATTTTGGGTTTAGTATCATTTTAATGATTGTTACAATATCAACTTGCTAAATAATATGACCAGAAGGTCCCAAGATGAGAATGCTGAGGACTAATTGTTTGAGCAATGTCAAACATTGACTCTTCTGACCTGTGAAGGCATAAGAACAAGTGCATACATGTGTCCAGAAGGGGGGGGGGGGGCAAATGTGGGTGTTCAAACAAGTAGTCCTCATCATTCTCATTTTGCAAGCTGCTGGATGCATTATTAAGTGATATGACATTGTAGCAATTGCTAAATTGACAGTAAACCTTATTCTGATGTAGGCTTAGCTGAGCAAAAGATTCAGAGTGGACACACTGTAAAGAAGCCTTTCAGCAGACTAAAAGAGTGACTACTTCTGAAAAAAAATCTTCATGTACTATAATCACTCTTTGTTAATCAAATTAGCATTTTATATTTCACTCTTTGACATTGGGATGTGGTATCACATGTGCTGTTGAATTGGATTGCCGGATTGCTTTCTTATGTAGATCACTATCTCATTCTCAGACAGAATGCAATTAACCTAAACTGATCATAAGGCCTCTAGATGTGATTGAAAAAAAAAACCTTCCAGAACTGTCTACACAAAGAATAACATTCATTATTGATTTTCAAGTCCTAATTTCAATTTTCACCTCAAAGGAAGAAATTACAGTAAAGCCTGTGGCTTGGGTGCAGAAAAGAGTTCTGTTTCTCAATGCTTATCTGCAGGTAGTGAATTGACAGGAACAAAGCAAGATAGTAATGTTGACAACTTCCCACAATTACTCCTCATGATGAAAAAAAAGCTTATATTTGAATTTGATAACAATGGTCCATTAGAGGTTTTCTATTAAGTACTAGATGATTTGCTATGTATGGCAAGTGCAAAAATACTGAAGGTTAAAACGGATTCTGTTTTGCCAAAACCTTATAACATCACAATACCAGGGTAGCCAACAAAATTCATCATCCTAAAATTTGTTATAAGAAACAACCAGCTGTGTGTTTGCCAAGGGAACTTGATATAAAGTCCTTGCATATTTATTCTTTAAAATTACATGGCAGACTATTTGACAACCTGATTGTGGGACCCTTAATTGAGGTTAAGTGGAAAAAGATTTATTGTGTGCATATTTAGTTGCCAGATATTGATAAATAAATTGAAGATGTAACAAAAAGTAGCACAAAATGTCATATTAATCAGAATGCACGAAATGTCATATTAATAAGAATGCACGAAATGTCATATTAATCAGAATGCACAAAATCCAGGAACCCTTTACCAAGGCAGAGGCTGACATTACCATAGCAATGCATACATATGGATGTTTCTGAGATATTTATGAAGATTATGTTCTTGCTAACAGTTGATGATGATTTTAAACAGCCAACATTTATTCCCATTAAATACACCATGTTATAAAATATCACTGAGGCATTAAAAATTATATTATTCAGAAATGAGTTTCCCAAACAGGCAGACTGTGACAATGGACATTTTTTTTCAAAAGTGTTCAACTGTTTGTGAAGAAAAGTGATATCAATGATATTTAAAATGCTTCTCATCACATAATGTTGAATGGATTAGCTGAGATAGCTGAGAAGCTTGCCTACCCTTCAGATGTCTACAAAGACTATGGACAATGAAAGTGCTCATGCCCAAAATAAAATGAGCAAACTCCTTTTCAAATAGAATAAGCCAGTATATGCAATTTTAAATCAGACCATTGGCAATGTTATTTATAAACACAAACCTAAGGTCTAAGTTGGACCTCTTAATACCTGGTGTTCAGAGAGAGGTGAATGGTAAACACTTTAAGTAAAAGTGAAAAACAGCACCAAACTTGAATTTATCATGCACAGACCCCATTAGGATAAACACAAATTGTATTGGTTGAAAACACTGTCTGTTGTACTGCCTACCAAACCCTGTCCCTAAACTTGTCTTTATTGCAATTGCTTGGCAAGATTTTCAGTAGACTTATGATTGTTGTGCTTTCCTCTGAATTAGTAATTACATTAATCAGGGTTTATTCATTAATGTCCCATACTTCTTATTTACTATCCATTTCTCTTAATGATTGTTCTTTATCTTCATTTTTTGGATTGATTCAGCATTTTGAATGAAATTCATCAGGGTTATAATTTTCACAGAAAGAACCATAATCATGCTGTTTTTGCATATTACTTCTGCTATTGTCAACCTATCATATTTTAGAAGCAGCTGTATATACTGTATGCCAGTTCTATACTTTATTTAGTTAATTAAATTGTTTATTTATATATTTCTCAGAAATCATGCACATTTCAATATATATATATATATATATATATATATATATATATATATATATATATATATATATAAAATCTTTTCCTAAAAGGTCTTTTTATCTTTAAAATAGTTTCTGTTGTACTAAAAGTATGTTAAAATCATGCTTTCCAGTATTGTTTTATTTGCATACATCAAATAAAGAACTTGAAGGTTTAATAATATTGCATAAAACAATCTTTCTTTAGTCAAAATTATCGATGATTTGAGATGATTTAATGTTGTACATGTATCTCTACTGATTATCTAGGGTTGAGGCAGTTGATGACACATATTACCACTCATCTTCATATAGGAATCATTCATTAAATACATACATACATAAATGAATACATAAATAAATAAATAAATAAATACATACATAAATAAATAAATAAATAAATAAATAGTCTTAAATGTGCAAAAGAATGGCCAATACCATGTACAGTTACTTATAAGGAAACAATACAAAGTACTTGAATAATGGAAAGTACCTGTGCAAAGGCTTCACCAATAAATTAGATTGTAATTGTCACTTGAGATTTATGGCTTTTTGACGCTGCAAGCATGTCATGCATTATTTTGCTTCTTTTACATGGTTACCATATGTGACTTATAGTTGTCATTATTTAAATTATAGTTTTGTACATGCACCTAATCTGATGAAGCTGAGATCCACCTACTTAATTTACATTGGTACATTTATTCCTTTTTAAATATGTTAGTATTGGCATTCAGTACATTTACTTGATTCTTTGCACTTGTGAGTTTTACCCATTTTTATTTAGTTTTGCATTAGTATATGCTTTCACCCAGGCCCAGGTTATTTTTTAGCTGATTTTTATTTTCATTGTGTTTATTTCATGGATACTATTTCAGAGGCATTTTACTATGGACATCACCATTATGGGCAGGCATGTGAGGCAGTGATCCTGTTTCTATACTTTTAAGAATCTCCTCTTATGTTCTGACTGATTCCTATACAAAAGTACATATGTCCTGCAGTTTCTCAAACAAATATAATTAATGGTGACATATGTGACCCTGAAATAACAAAACATTAGTAATTCAGGTCTATGTAAGACAGGTTTTACATGCCATCCCTAAGCCACAAACTCCTGCAGTTAATGCCATCTATTAAAATGATTGTGAGCATAATATCTTAGTCATTTACTACATTATGTAAACTACATGATAACGAGGAGAAGATGTGTGATAATTTATACATTGAAACCTGTACAAATTAAAATGAAAGCATTCCGTAAGAAGAATATGAAAAGAAACAAGAAACCCACAAGAATTATATGAAATTAATCATAAAATTGCATAGGATATATAGGTTCATAGGTTCATAGGTTCATACTAGGCTATCTGCCCAAGGGCATTTACAAGCCTAGCCCATAGTTTTGTGGCTTACGCCACCCCTTTAGTATGGGGAACTATACCCATTATTTTGCTGTGCCTCTGTCGAGCAGTGACACTGAGGTAATCCCTGGGGTATATCTGCGATCTCCCATCCATTGGTCAAGATTTCTCTTGAACAAGGCCAGCGAGGTGCTCTGCCTCACATATACCGGGATTTTATTCCACAGCATAGGAGTCTTTGGGTGATGAATCTATCCCTCCAGCACGTCCTATTAATAGCCGTGTCGAGGTTTAAGTCTCTCGCCCTTGTGGCTCTGATGGATCTAGATTTTTTTGAGGTGAAGCATATTCATCAAATCTGGGTTTGACATGGCCTTGTATGTTAGGCAAAGGTCACCTCTGAGCAAGCATGGCGACTGAATAGAGCTGGAGTTCTTTCAGTCGGGCAGCATAGGACAGATGTTTGAGACCCGTTATCCTTTTGGTGAGGAACTTTTGTGGCCTCTCCAGCTGCTGCAAGTGTCGGGTCAGATACATTCGAATGGGGCATTGTACTCAATCATTGGTCTGATGAGTGATGAGTATAGGGAGACTATGACCTCCCTTGATCTAGATGAGAATCCCTTCATGATAAGGTGGGCAATGTAGAAGGTCTTCCTAACTACTTTAGCTACATGGGTGTCGAATGACAGACTACTATCAACCTGGGTCCCCAGGTCCCTGATAACTTCTTCTGTGCTCAGTGGATTGCCACCTATTTGGTAGCTAGGGGTAACCTTGTTTTTCGAAGGGTATGACTATGCATTTTTTTGCATTTAACTTTAGGCCATGGCTCTGGCACCAGTTATCCATTTCTGTGAGACCCTTCTGAAGGATATCTGTGTCAGATGTGTTTTCTACTATGGCCCAGTTTGCAGTCATCTGCAAACTTTGTCAGCCATAACCCTCCTGTGTTTGCTTGTACTTCGGAAAAGTAGATGCCAAACAAGAGTGGGCCCAGGACTGAGCCCTGTGGTACACCACTTGTGACAGGCTTTGAGTCTGACATGGCGCCAGCAACTCTGACCCTGTGGGTTCTGTCACTCAGCCAGTTTGCAACCCATCTTGTGATGTATGGGTTAACATTTAAGCTGATGAGTTTTTCAATGATACCCAAGTGGGGTATTGTATCGAAGGCCTTCGCCAGATCGAGGTAGGCTGTATGGACTGCCTTTCCTCATCAATGGCTTTGGTGACTGTTTAAAAGTCAACCAAGTTTAGAAGGCATGATCTGCCTTTGACAAAGCCAAACTGGGATGGATCCAAAGTCTGCAAATTCCCTATGTCTTTATTTATGAGGTCCATTATGATCCTCTCCATGGCTTTGCAGATAAGGCTAGTCAAGCTAATGGGCCGGTAATTTCCAGGGTCGGTGGAGGCACCACCTTTGTGAAGTGGGACCACAGTTGCAGTGTGCCACTCCCTGGGTATGTATCCAGAGGTAAGACTATGATTAAACAGCTGTCCTAGCTGTGGGTTTAATTCCTCGTTGAGTTCGTGGAGCACACAGCCGGGGACAACATCAGGTCCCATGGATGCTGTGTTTTTTGCTTTGGAGAGAGCAGTTCTCACTTGGGCGTTGGAGATGTTTGGGGGGCTGCAATCGCTTGGTATAGATATCTCTCCTTTTGGGGAGGGGAGTTTGCACTGAACCTGTTAGCCAGTATGTTGGCAATGTCTGTAGGATCAGTAATCTTCACATCATTTTGAACTAGTTCTGAGCATATCTGGGAGTTTCCTCCCAGGTTTCTAACATAGCTAAAGAAGGCCTTATGATTGTCTTTTGAGTCTTTAGCTATTTTTCTCTCAAAATTTGCTTTGGATGATTTTATGAGAGCTCTTAGTTTTTACTTATAGTGATCAAGGGTGTCTTACCTTTTAAGGATTTTGCTCTATCTTGTAGTAGCTTCCTCCTTTTGTTGTAGAGTTTGTTTATGGCTGGGGTCCACCAGACTGGACGCTTGCCTTTGGTACAAAGAGTCTTTGTTTTGCTTGGGATTGCCTTATCCATGCAGTCCTGCAGGTGCTGGTAGAAGGCATTTGTAAGTGATTCAGCGGCTTGGGTACTGTTTTCCGCCAGCTCACGGGCCTTAAAGGAGACCACACTAGTCTTTAGAAGTGTGAAGTCGGCTTTCGAGAAGTTCTTTACTGTGGTCTTTTTTATTTCAGGTGGGTGTGGGATGAGGACCTCCAGCGAGATTAGTTTGTGATCTGATCTCACCAGTGAGGGGTATACTTCCGGTGTTGAACATTGTGCTCCCATGTTCGTGATGATGAGATCAAGTATGTTTTCTCCTCTTGTGGGGATGGTGACTAGTTGTTCCATGGCATTTGAGTTTATGAATTCCAGGAACTTTTGGGCTAGGGTGTTTGGGCTTGAGTAGTGTTCCCAGTCTATATTAGGGTAATTGAAGTCACCTAGTATGATGGTGTTTGGTGATACATTTATCCCTCTAGTGTTTTCAGGAAGGCCATGTGAGGTTCCTGAGTTTGTGAGGGTGGCCTGTAACATGCTACAATTTGCAGAGCAGTCTTGCCTATGGTTAATTGCACCTGGATGGTCTCCGATGCATCGTCGTTGCCACCAGTCTTGAGGTGTGGGTGTCCTTGATGAATATGGATACCCCTCCTTTCTTGGTATTGTCCGGATTTTGGGGCGGAGCATGATAAGAGGTAAAACCTGATAGTGCTGGGGTGCTCTCAGGAGCCTTGAACCAGGTTTCTGTCACTGCACAGACATCGATGTTCTCCATACTGAGAAGGGCCTCGAAAAGTGCATTTTGAGATTTAGACTTCTGGCATTGAGCAGCATTACCCTTAGTTTTTTCTCTTTTTTTGTTCTCGGGTGGTAGGTTTAGAATTTGAGCCTTGCCTAAAAAGGCACTATGGGGTGGCAAGAGCCTTTGCCAATATCCAGAATCCCAGGGGTGACAGGTGCAAGCCGTCCCGCAGCGTGGCTTGTCCAGCATGTCATCCCAGGCAGACAGACATTGATTCCCTTTGAATGACACCAGAGTTTAAGCCAATTGTTAAAGCTGATCATCTTATCTCTGTATTGTGGCATCATTCTTGGTGAAGGTAGGATACTGCTCAAGGTCAGGGTCATACCTGCCTGGGCTACATAATCAGAGAGCTCCTTAATGTCTCTTTTCATGTAGTCCAAGGAGGTGCGTCTCAGGTCGTTTACACCAGCGTGGACAATGACTGAGTTGTATTTGTACCTGCTGTTGAGAGACCTGAGTGCTTGCGTTATGTGGCGGATTCTAGCGCCCGACAGGCAGCTTACTGTGACCTTCTCCTTACTCAGTCTGGTGAGCGGGCGTCAGTGTGTCTGACTATGGAGTCACCAATGACTAGTGTGTCTGGCATTGTGTTTGGCCTTAAGGGCTGTGACTGTTTGACACTCTGACTGTGAGGTCTATGTGTTGCAGGTGTTGTGTTCTGAGGTGGTGGTTGTTTGGGTGTCTGCTTTGGTGGCCTCTACTGTTTTGGTAGATTTTTGATCAGAGCCGAGTATGTCTTTGTGTGTTTATGTGTATGATTTGAGGTTGTGATGGTACTATGTGAGACTGGGTCTATAGTGTGTGTGGTAACCTTCTCCTCCTGACTGGTCTTGCCAGTCCTATGTTGAGAGAGCTCAGCCTCCAGTTTGGCCTATAGTTGCATCTCTCGCATGTATTTGTGTTTTGTGGGAGGAGGAGAGGGTTGTCTGTGTACATGAGGCAATTGTAACATTGCCTCAATATTCCCAGGTTCACCAGCTGAGCAGGAGAGGACACTAGCAACTGATCCCTCGACATGCTAGAAGGACTAGACAAAAACTTTAAAAGAGATTCCGGGACGTGGGTGACCGAGAAATGGGGGTTTGCCTTTTTGGGGTGCTATCTATAAGAGTGCCGTATCAAGGTAATAAGTACTGTAGGAGCAAGTGGTAGGTTTAACAGATAGAGAAAAGTCTACTTGGAGTCAAGTAGAGATGATCTTTTAGCTATTAGAGAAAGTGCTAGTAACAGGGATGCTTAAAGGTAAGATTGAAAAGAATGCACTCTGCAGTGTGCACTAGAGAAGTTAGATATGAAAGTAGGTAACTTGAGTTTTACCTGTTTAAAAAGTTAAGGTTTAGTGGAGAGTTACTATTTTTAAAACAGCAAGATGGACTGAAAGGGGTGGTTACTTTTGTATTTTGGTACTATGAAATACTGTAGGATGGCCAATAAATTTAAATAATTGAAGGGGTGGGATTTCAAAAGTGATGGTTTTGTGATTACTCACATAAGCCAGTGAAAGTAGAGAGAAATGAGATATATGGTCAGATTAACATAAGAGGTGGGCAACTGACTCAGAACAGAGAGAGCTGTGGTCTCTTTTGAAGTTTTAATATGCTGTTAAAACAGAATGCAAGCAAAACAAAAGGTAAAGAAAACAAACTACAGTATTCAAAATATAGAAAGGCAATACAGAAATACAAAAAATAACAGCAAACTAACCTTTCCTTCACAGCAAAGTGTAGCAGAGTCTGGATGAGCCTTTCTGCAGCTGCTTTTAAAAATAATATGCTGGCAACACAATAAATAAATGTGTAAAGAGCATTTGATTATGGTGTGCTGCAAATAATGAGTTTGACAAGGTATGTCAAGAATTGAAGCAAATAATTAAATAAATAAAACATGGGGCAGTACAGACTACAAACAAGAGAATGCCATGATTAGTAATTCAGTGGTAGGCACACCTAATAGAAAGTCTACTAATACCATATCAATCCATCAAACTATTGCATTTTTTAAAAGAGTTAGACTCTAGGAGATAGACTGTAGTTTCAACAACTCAAAGACAGAGACTGACATTATGGAGATCTGAACTGAATCTTCTCTTGACGAATCAGAATCCCTACATAATGATGCAACACAAGAGGCATAATCACAGCAAAGCAATGACAGGTCCAGCAGAGATTATGAGCAATACAAGCTGATGAGGTCCAGATGCATAACGCAACTGCATCTCATTCTTGGAGTATGTCTAAGTTATAATCTCCGTTATAATATTCATTAATGTAAATTCATAGCCTATAATTAAAATGTTAGCGCATTAATCCAACCTCTGATTTGTAAGGATGTAAATAGGGTGAGTATTTTACCAATAATATCTCAAAGGCATAGGAAAAAAAAACACTTTTCTTGATTCAGCTGAGGAAGTGGGCTCTCCAAAAATTAGGCAAAACTACATAAATATAATAATGTAATAAATGATGTCATCAAACAAAAAACAGTGAAAGAGAATGAATGGTAGATGCTATGAGATGATGATGCCTGTGGTTATGGATGAATGTAATGACTGTAGCCATGAAATGATAAATGTTAGCTCCTCTCTAAGTCATGACCTTAATTTATCAAAAATTGATTAAAAGTATGTTTGGGATGTGCCTATTGATAGTGATGCTAAATTATTACCTGTAAACACCCCAGGAGTTGAAATTAAAACTTATCTGAGTTAACTGCTTTGCTATTTGAAGAAATCACTTTGTTTCCTAATAGCAATGATAATAGTGTGGAAGTAAATCAAGCCCTCTAAGTATAGATGTTTTTCAGGGTTTTTATATCTTTTTATAAAGTGTTATATGAGGTAGGACAACTATTTCTCTACACAGCTCCCTTTAAGGCCCATTTAGGAATATTAATCCCACTTTTGAAATGATTTTGGTTACTACTGAAAAAAAAATAGCTTTAGAAGTGTTGGTTTCTACAAGAAACCCTCAGTGGGAACTGATAAGCTAAAAACCTTTTTTAAGGGATTAAATCAATGTTGGTAGTGCTAAAATGTTGTTTGTTGATGGTCCAGACAGTACTTGTATTTCATGAGATGCCTATATTTCCTCTGACCCCAAGAATGATATTATTCTTGACACTATTAATTTATTACCATCATTCAAATAGTAAATAAGCCCACAATAGCTTGAATATCATTATGTGCTCTGAGGAGTTAAAAGTAACATAGGATATGTGTAGTTCTTTCTTATGTAAACTTGTATCATAATTGTTTCACTTTTATGTTGTTATTCATTTTGGTATGGATACTCAGACATTAATTGTTAGGAGAAGACATGATGCAGGGAAATGCAGCACTAATAACAATGACCTGTCTTAGTGGAATTTGAAACAATGAATGGACTACATGTAAAAGAGAAATAGACAATGGTTTATCTAAACTGGCTGGTATAGAAAATTTTTTATATTCTTCTTGCTAACATACCTTTCTATATGGTGATAAAGGAACCTCTTTGGTGGAGTAAAAAAAACTATTATCGAAAAAGAAAGGAAATGGCGGGAAAATAATAATAAATCTCCTTCTAAAAGAAATTATTATTAGCATTAAAAATAGCGTGTCCATTTGAAGAAAGGCAATTATGAAAACTAAAAGAAAGTGTGAGTTTAATGCAACAAATCTCACTATGGACATCACAATATGACTTTTCTTAACCTAGTGATGAGTGGTAATGCCATCTATTTAACTGGACACTGTCCCAGTTGTACTTCAGTATGTTTGGTGCTTGAGATTCAGGCACTAATCTGTAGTTTGTAATCTTAGGCAGTTAGTTCAAATCCAGCCATTACTGCTCAGAGTATGTTATCTCAGTGTTATTTTGACTATACATGTCACTAATGTTGTTCTCAAACACATCTGCTGTGTGCATGTATACAGGTTGATTCCTCTTACAAAAAACTAGGATAGTTTGTCACATAGCAATGATTTTATTTAAAATAATGATGGCATGCATTTACATTTTCCTTACATAACATTTGTAGGAATTGTTATCCTCTGGCACAAGGGAATGAGATGACATTCTGCATGTTATTGCCTTAGTACAAAAATTACAGGCACACACATCCCTTACAAAAGTAACATGATGTAATGCTTTGGCATGCCAACATATCTCACATTTGTAGCTACATGTCTACCATGGCACATTCATCCCCTTGAACATCATATATTTTCTGTGGTCAGATGCAAGTGTTCAATATCCACAGTCTGTGACTGTTAGCATTCTGTGGTCTTATTCTGTAACGCATGAATAGCATCCACCACAGTTATAATGTGCACATTTATAGTGGGAGAGGGCTCCGTCACCCCTTTTATCAAAAAGAGATTGTTTATGACACATGCATATGATATAATAAGCTAGCATAGGTGGAATGCAACTGCTGTGTTAAGACTTCCAGTGTGGCACTTGTGGTTCATCCACGTCATTAGTCAGTGAAGTCACATAGCTTGCTATTCAGTTCCTGAAAGGGCAACAATATATGAATATACTGATGCTACATAAACAACATTGTATCCAGTTATTCATATTCATGTTTATATTGGACAATGAAATATCATCACGGGTTGTGATTGCACTGCACTGACATGGTTATGCAGAGCATGTTGTGCTGCAAGATATCCTGTGGCATGTGCATTTTGTACTACTTGTATAGCATACCTACACAGATAGACTGTGGTTCAATTCTGGGACAGTGTTAGTACTACACAATGTAAACAGCTTCCTTGTCAAAACATTTATTTATTTATTTTAATTTGTTGACCGGGAGTGTCCGACTGGACGTAGGTCCATTTTCAGTGGAGGCCCGGGGAGAAAAGCTCCACAGTTAAAATAAACAGACAGTAGTTACACTTTATTACATAGCGATTAACAATTTAACATAGCAATTACTTACAACATATTTGCAGATGAAGAACATATTACATCAGTAGACAACTAGAATCTTTATCTGCGAAGTACATAACAGACATTAACAAATGTTACAATGAGAAGTTCCTGCTGTATAATAAGTACTAGGCTTATGAGCATCTGAGCTTGCTATAATCAAGGTAGTTAGTGGAGTTTGTAATCTTAGGCAGTTAGTTCAAATCCAGCCATTACTGCTCAGAGTAACCATGTTACAATTGCCTTATGTACACAGACAACCCTCTCCTCCTTCCAACAAACTCTAATACATGTGAGAGATGCAGTTACACAGCCAAACTGGAGGCAGAGCTCTCTCAACCCAAGACTGGCACAGTCAGTCAGGAGGAAAAGATAACCACCCACACCACAAATCCAGTCTCACACAGAGCTATTGCATCTGCATACCCAACATATAAAAACACAAAAACATACTCGGAGGCTCTAAATAAAAATCTGCCTAAACAGCAAAGACCTCCTAAGCAGATATCCAAGCAACAGCCACCCCGCAACAATACCCATGAATCACATATCTTACAAAATCAGTGTGCCTCACAGTCACAGCCCTTAAGGCCAAACAACACACCAAATACACTTGTTATAGGGGACTCTATTGTCCGGCACACTGACGTTCCACTCACCAGACTCAACAAGGACAAGGTCACTGTAAGCTGCCTGTCGAGTGCCAGGATCTGCCACATAATGCAAGCACTCAGGTCACTCCAAAGCAAGTACAACTATGACTCCGTCATTGTCCATGCTGGTGTGAATGACCTGAGACGTACCTCCCTGGACTACATGAAAAGAGACATAGAGGAGCTCTCTGACCATGTAGCCCAGGCTGGTATGACCCTGACCTTGAGTAGCATCTTGCCCTCACCAAGAATGATGCCACAGTATAAAGACAAAATTATCAGTTTCAACAATTGGCTAAAGTACTGGTGCCATTCAAAGAGGATCCAGTGTCTGTCAGCCTGGGATGACATGCTCGACAAGCCACATTGCTTCGCTAGGGATGGCTTGCACCTGTCACCCTTAGGCTTTCGTATACTGGCCAAGGCTTTTGCCACCCCCATAGTGCCTTTTTTAGGCAAGGCTCAAAGGACAAACCCACCTCCATAGACAACCCAAGGATAAAAAAACTAAAGGTAATGCTACTCAATCCCAGAAGTCTAAACCTCAAGATGCACGCACTCGAGGCTCTCCTCAGTATGGAGAAAATCAATGTCTGTGCAGTAAGAGAAACCTGGTTCAAGGCTCCTGAGAGCATCCCAGCACTACCAGGTTATAACTCATACCATGCGTTTCGGCCCCAAAACTCGGACCGAAGCACAAAAGGAGGGGGAGTATCTATATTCATCAAAAATACCTACACCTCCAGGTTAGTGGCACTGCACGAAGAATCGGAAACCATCCATGTGCAACTAACAGTGGGTAAAACTGTCTTTCAGTTTGTAGCCTGCTACAGAACACCCTCCCTATTACAGAAACCCCACTTGGCATTCCTGAGAACACTGGAGAATATGAAGGTCTCTCCAAACACTATGTTATTGGATGACTTCAACTACCCAAACATTAACTGGGAAAACTACTCAAGCCCAAACACCCTCGCCCAACGGTTCCTTGAATTTATAAACTCTAACGCAATGGAACAACTGGTCACCACTCCCACAAGAGGGAACAACATATTGGACCTGGTCATCACCAACATGGGGGCTCTATGTTCCACACCAGAGGTAAACCCCTCATTGGTTAAGATCAAACCATAATCAAATTTTCCTGGACATCCAAATCCCGTCCCCACCCCCAGCCAAGGAAATCACTGTAAAGAATTTCTCAACAGCCAACTTTGCACTTCTCAAGACTGAGGTGGAATCCTTCAAAGCCCCTGGGCCAGAGGATAATACAGCCCAATCCGCAGAATCCTTTACAAATGCATTCTATGAGCACCTGCAGGAATGCATGGATCATGCTATCCCAGATAAAACCAAGACTCACTCCTCCAAAAACAGGAGACCAGTCTGGTGGACCCCGGCCATAAATAAGCTATACAACAGAAGGAGGAAGCTACTACATGACAGAGCAAAATCCCAAAAAGGGAAGGCATCTCTGATCAGTATTAGCAAGAAACTTCGATCCCTCATAAAATCATCAAAGGCCAGTTTCGAAAGAAAAATTGCCCTAGACACTAAAGATAATCACAAGGCCTTCTTTAGTTATGTCAGGAACATGGGTGGAAACTCCCAGATATGCTCTGAATTGTTGCATAACAGTACAAAATATACCAAACCTACAGACATAGCCAACATCCTGGCAGACAGATTCAGCACAACCCCCCCCCCCTTCCCACCCAAAGGAGCAAATGCCTATCCCAACTGAATGTAACCACCCTGACATCACAGATGCACAGGTGAAAGCTGCCCTCTCCAAAGCAAAAAACACAGCATCTATGGGACCGGACGGTGTCCCAGGCTGTGTCTTACATGAGCTCCAAGAAGAATTGAACCCTCACATTAAGTCACTGTTCAAACTTAGCCTTACTACAGGATATGTACCCAAAGAATGGCGTACAGCTACAGTGGTCACACTCCACAAAGGTGGTGCCATAACGGACCCCAGAAACTATAGCCCCATAAGCCTGACTAGTCTGGTCTGTAAAGCTATGGAGCGTATTATCATGGAACTCATAAACAAAGACATTGGGAGCCTCCAGACACTGGACCCTACCCAATTCGGCTTTGTTAAGGGCAGATCTTGCCTCTTAAACCTAGTTGATTTCTTTGAAACATTTACCAATGCCATAGATGAGGGCAAGGTAGTCCACACAGCCTACCTGGACCTCGCAAAAGCCTTCGACACAATACCCCACTTGGGCATCATAAATAAGCTTACCAGCTTAAATATCAACCCCTATATCACAAGATGGGATGCAAACTGGCTCAGAGGTAGAACACACATGGTCAGAATTGCAGGTGCCATGTCCGAATCCAAACCAGTTACAAGTGGTGTCCCACAGGGCTCAGTTCTGGGACTGCTCTTGCTCGGTATATACTTCTCTGAGGTTCAGGCTAACACGGGGGGATTATGGCTGAAAAAGTTTGCAGATGACTGCAAACTGGGGGCCATAATCAAATCTCCAGCTGACACAAGCATCCTCCAAAATGGTCTCACAGAGACAGATGCTTGGTGCCAGAGCCACGGCCTCAAGCTAAATGCTAAAAATGCATAGTCATCCCCTTTGGGAAAAACAAGGTGCCCACAAATTACCACATAGGTAATAATCCATTAAGTACGGAAGAAGTAATTAGAGATTTGGGGGACCAACATTGATAGTAATCTCTCCTTTGATAATCACGTTGCCAAAGTGGTTAGAAAGATCTTCTATATAGCCCACCTTATCACGAAAGGGTTTGCATCTAGATCAAGAGAGGTCATTGTGCCCCTCTACTCATCACTCATCAGGCCCATAATTGAATACAATGCCCCTTTTGGGTGTACCTTACCCGACACCTGCAGCAACTGGAGAGACCCCAAAAGTACCTCACTAAGAGGATCACGGGCTACAAGCAGATGTCCTATGTAGCTCGACTAAAGAAACTCCAGCTCTACTCGGTTGCTTACCGCCTACTCAGAGGCGATCTATGCCTGATGTACAAAGCCATGTCAAACCCAGAATTAATGGACATGCTCCACCTCAAAAAATCCAAGTCCCTTAGAGCTACACGCTCCAGGGACCTAAACCTCAGCACAAAAATAAATAGGACATGCTGGAGGGACAGATCCATTTCCCAGAGGATCCCCTCACTCTGGAATAGAATCCCAATTCATGTTAGACATAGCCCCTCGCTGACCCTCTTCAAGCGAAATCTGGACGAGTGGATGGGAAATCACAAATTCATCCCTGGGATCTCTTCTGTGTCCCTGCTAGACAGAGGCACAGTAAACTAATCTTAAAAGGGTACCTTCTCTGACCTACTTTACAGAGGCACAGTAGGCTAATCTAATAGGGAGGCGGAAGCCAAATACACTCTGGCTAGGCTTATAAATGCCCTAGGGCAGATAGCCTAGTATCTACCTATGAACCTATGAGTGGAAAGAAAGGCAGTGGTTGGATGGGATGGATGATCTTAGAGTGGGAGTTGCAAGGGCATAGCCAGCATGTTTTTAGGTGCGCTTTTAGTAAAGTTTTGAAGTGGGTGTATGATGGTACGGAGGTAATTGTGGGTGGAAGGGAGTTTCATAATTTGGCTATGGTGCAAGAGAATAGTGCTTCACCAGCAGAGTTATTGGCTTTAGTAATCTGCAAGTGATTTTTGTTGCTGGATCTTAGTGGTCTGGTGGTGCGATAGGGTTGGAGTAGATTCTGGAGGGATGGGACATTTAGTGGATGGTTTACTAGTTTGTGGGCGAGTGAGAGTTGATACCACTGAAGGAGGTGAGGGAGTTCAAGCCAGCCCAGTTCAGCAAATGAGAGACAGTGGTGACTACGGTAGGATGCCCCTGTGGCGAATTTGGCGATTTTGTTGTAGCAGGTCTCTAGCTTGTTTAGATCGCATTGCCTTAGGTTGGTATATATTGGAGAGGTATAAAGTAGCGTGGAGATAAGGTGGGAATTTGCTATTGAAATCTTTGCTGCTTTGGTAAGAAATTGCTTATTTCTGTATAACGCTCCTAGTTTTTTTGTGGACTTTTTTTATGGTCATGGATATGTGAATGTCAAATTTTAGATTATTGTCTATTTCCACTCCTAGCAATTTGGTGTGTTCAGTTGGGTATATAGTGATGTTTTCTTTTGCTGTGATGTTAAAGTTGTTTTGAGTATGTTTAGTGGGTTGGAAGATAAGTAGTTTAGTTTTGTTTGGGTTGAGTATTAATTGGGCATCGGATAACCAAGTTTCAACAGAGGAAAAGGCTTCCTGTGTGACTTTTTGCAGTTTTGGTAGGGACTGGGCTGAGCAGGTGATGGTTGAGTCATCTGCGTATTGTATGAGTGTGCCATGTTTGATTTTGCATTGATATTGCATTGCTCGCTGTTGTATGTACACTAACATCTGCAGCTCTTTTCCAGCATTCTGAATAAATCAGGTTGTCCATATTATATTTGCAACGCTTGTCTTACTGCACTCATTGATTTTAGTTATTTGTGATAGCCTCCATTTCTATCTGATGTGACGCATGCAGTCAATGCAGAGGTCTGGAGAGAACCAAGTATAAGTCGTTTGAATCTGGTAAAATCTTTTGTCAGACAAATGTATTAGACAGCGTGTGGCTTACATATAAAAAATAATTAGGCCACAATCAGGGAGTCACCTTTTCTGGGCTACTGACCTACAAGGTAGGGCATGCATATCCCTTATGATAGGAATGTACTGTAAGCCCTGCAGGGATGTTTTTGGGACACAACTGATGTGCGTGTTTCACTGGCATCCATGGCTGATGTGCATCTGTCTGATATCTTTCCTGGCATGTATTCAAAAATGCCATGATGCAAATTTTTAGCATGTCAACATTTCTAAGAGATATCATCTATTTCCAAAATAATTCTGCTGTTACTGCGTGTCTTCATCCAGATATTTCTTTACTACTACAATGGTTTTTGTCACACTGTATAACTTAATGACAGATGAGGGCTTCCATAAATGTTTCTTACTTTATGGCATGCTGCCAGACCATTAGAAACTGTGACTGGTCCTCTGCTTTGACAATTTCTTGTGTGTTAGTGCTGTTGAATTACTGTTATATTACTGTTTCCTGTAATTCCAGGTGACCATGTCCAGTATAACAATATTTGAGATGCTGCAAATTAGTGATGGAGAACTTGAAATCATGAAATATCATGTAATCTGTGTTGCCATTTGCCACTTATGTATGATGAGTGTTATTATATTACCATTTAACAATTACTTGAATATACAACACTTACTTGTCTATTATATGTTTATATGGGATAAACCCCTTTTGAATGGGTGGCACTGATATTTCTTTGCAAAAACATGTCCATTTCTGATACACATGACATTGCAGCTGTAAGATCAGCAGTGGTGTCAGCGTGCATGCATAAATTCCCAGTATATACATCTCATGTGCAATAACTGCAGTCTGTGCATTCATCCTATTATGTATCTTCTGTCCTTGCTAACTTATACATGGTAATGAAATGCTGATTTGAGATATCAATTTTAACTCCCTTTTGTTACACTGCAGCTTTACATCTCTCTCACATCCTTTGCCAGAATATCCGTTTTTATTTATGTGCATAACTCTGGTGTTGTCATTGATATTAATTACCATTACATCGATATTACAGGATTTATGTTAGAAATGTTTCTTTGACACTTAGCACATTTGCCTGAAGTTTATTAGTACACTTTATCCATTTTCCTTCCCCTACTAATTAATTATGCAGTACAATTATTATTTATGTATAAATCCCTCATTTCCCCTTCACGTCTTCATAATTCTTTCACTATATGTGCCTTTAACATTTCAGGGCTACAGCGCATGCTCATACCTTAGCTTTGCCTAAAATTCAATTGCTTTGTTTACATTTTGTGCTCATGTATGTAAGGACCTTTCCATGTCTGAAAACACTATTGCTGGCCAGAAAAAAGGTGCCTGCAAACATGTAAGCATGACGAGCATCATGCATGTTCGATTAGCTCTGCTGCTCATCATGCTAACATGCTTAAATCATGTAGGCTTGGCACATGATTGTTAATGAATCACAGGATTACTTTTCAAGCTGCTTACAGATCATCTCTTTCTTTAGTGCATTTTACCTTTGTTATTTAAAGTAACAGTAAACCTGACGGTCATGCATGAATCCTTTGTGTAAGCATGCCCTTCGTAGTATTGTACCACAGTAAGTTATTTTCCTTTATATTACCTTTTCTTTTTGTTTTACCACAGAAAGATGTCTCACTGTGTATCTCATTTTAAGGGCTACATTCCAAAAGAGTTGTCTGTGTAAGTCTGTGCTAATTTCAAAACAAACTGCTGTTCGTGTAAGTGACTTACTTTAATGAAAGGCCTATCTACAAACAGGCTTAGTACAGGAACCAGATTCCAGAATATCTGCTCTCATCTTGCTCTCAGTGTAAATGGTCACATACACAGACAGCAAGCCATTTGGAATTGGGACCTATGAGTTTATATTAAGCATTGATTGATTTGAGGTAAGAAGAAGCCAAAAGTTGCAGATAAGCTTCTAATATGCAAATATGCCTCAGTGAACTTGGAATATGTTAGCACAAAACAGAATTGACCAGCAGTATTTGCACACTGTCTAGCAATCACAGCTACTCTGTAATTTATGAAAAGTGTCTCATAAACCATTCTATACATTAGCAGAACTATAGAAATTACAGAAGCCCAATGCAAGGTACAAGACATTTAAAGTAATACATATCTATAACAATCCCTCCAATGCATCCACAAACAACTACAGATGTGTCTGTGAGTTGTGTACTAACAAACTACATTCACCGGAAAATGGGGAATCTGTCTGAATCTATAAAATTTCTTATAAAAAACGAAGTCAAAGTGCAATCCTGGCCAGTTCACAAGTGCTAAGAGTAGCTAACAATATGGGTGAGACGTGTTGGGAACACCAGTGGCTCACACACCCAAGGAAATATGGAGATAGGAGAGCAGATGTTGGGTATGGGTGAGGAATAGGGACACCCAAGAGGTATGTCTGAAATAGAAAAATCTGATGGACAGTCAGAGGGACATGGGTATGTTTTTTTTTTTTTTTTGGGGGGGGGGGGTAGTCCGCATTTTTTATTTTTTCTAAAATAGAAGAAAAAGAAAAGACAGAGAAAGAGGAGTAGATGGGAAAACATCAGGTATACATATATAACAAAAATCACAAGACATGACAGACAATGTTTGGAAATAATCATAAAGAAAAAGGCAAGGTACACATACTGCACAGTTTGCAACATGGGCAATGGAAAATTGACAAGGTAGGGATGCATACCAGTCATGGTGGCATGCAGAAATGCGTATGCATCTATGCACCGTTACGTTAGGATATTGCA
The DNA here is from genome assembly GCF_019279795.1 of Protopterus annectens. Lineage (NCBI taxonomy): Eukaryota > Metazoa > Chordata > Ceratodontiformes > Protopteridae > Protopterus > Protopterus annectens. The sequence continues at coordinate 225,086,381 of NC_056729.1, read as the reverse complement.
AACTGTGTGACAATCATACCTAAATCTGTATTACTGATGTCAGTTGAGTGACCTAGGGCAGTAAATAAGGATCACAGTACACATTTGAATCTAGTACCCAAGTAGTGTGTCAGCAGTGCAAGTGTATACTAAGCAACATCAGCTGTGAGCAGATGCATCCCAAGAAACACGGGAAAAGGCCAGCACAGAACATAATAGAACCTTTAACCCTGCATGCAAAAGGCAAACAACCAAGCACATTGCCATACAGCAGTACTGTAGCAAGGTAACAAACTGGATGCTTTTTACACAAGTAGGTGCACATAACTCAAACAGAAGCATAATGGAATGAATATGTTGCAGACATATGCCATGTCAAAGGCAACACATAGGTGTTGATGGATATGTGTGACCTTTATTGGCCTAACAGGAACCTATGGAAAAGCTATGCCAATACATGTAAACACACCAATGACAAGGAATAATAAACATTATGAAATCTATGATTAGTGCTATATATGGACTGTCAAGCTGTGCACATGAAGTATTGCAATTTACTCTGGGTAAAACATAATAAGCAAGTGTAACATGGACAAGGATGCAATGCGAGCAATAGCCAACACTTAGTGTGCATATATCTTGCATGTGTATAATGGCCAGATGTTTGGCACAAGCTGGTCTTTTAATAATAAAACTATATGATAATTGATGACATACAAAACCTTAAGTCATGCCATATAAACAGTACTGTCTGTCTACTAATGTACCAATGCCCTACATACATTTTTTAGCAATCCCTCTGTATAAAACCGTAAAATGCAAACAGTGTAATGCTGACTAGAGATTATGTAAGTGGCAGATATAAATAAAGAAAATGATTAGCTATGTGCACAACAGTTCCTAAACAAAGGAGACAAGTGCATTGCAAACAAAGCATCACAATTCATGTAAGTAGAAGCATTAACCCAGTTGAACTGAAGTATATGCCAGATATAGTCCACCAACAGCATGCCAAATGTTAAAACAGCAGACACCCACTCAGGATATGAATAGGGATGCTATGCTGAACAGAATAGACACTGAGCACCACAGCTGCATATACAAGTATGCCACCATCTGCAATAAGAAGAGCAATAAAAGCACAATTAACTTGAATGAAAAACATCGCACTCGTATCATGGTGACAGTTACATGTAAATATCATCTAGGTTGTGGTGCACAATTAACAAAGTTACCCTCAGCAAACATCCCCTCCTCCTAACTCATATGTAAATTTTTTGCATGAAATCCATACTGGTAAGCACAGGAAATTTATGACTATTGCGGTTACCTTGCATATGCATGCTGGGTAGTTCTGCTTTAATGTTAGTTTGCATGGAGCTGCAAAGCAAGTCAGTTCTCTAACAACTTTCAGGATTTTTGTAGGTAAAAAATTGTGAAAATGTATAAAACATACCTCTCTCCTTCTGCCACTTTTCCAGGTTGTGTATCTGCTCAATGAACAATGTCTTGCTCCACTCCTTGCTCTGCCTTCGTCATCTGCGAAAGGTACAAAGCATGTATTAAATACAAGCTAGATTGTACATACCCATTTTTGGCTGTGTCATAAACAAAACTTTACACATTAGAAGACCAATGAACATCGATGAGAGGACTTGGGATTCAAACCTGCAACTTTCAGCTGTGTTCACACTAAATGCCTCACCTTCCTGCCTAGCAAATCCATCTTAGTCATGATTGGCATAGGGTAACTGCAATTAAATGAATCATAGGTATCCATATTACAAGATGGTTGAATTACATTCCAACTTTCCCTATGTGATGTGCATTTATAATACAAAACATGCAAGCCTGACTGCATGTCAACACAGTGATCACAAAAAAAAAAAAAAATTCTGTGACATTTCATAGTTCAGACTCTGGAACACTTTACACGAACACATAGCTGTTCATAACAGACACTACACCAGACTTCCTGTTCATCAAATACTTCAAAATGTTGGTTAAATAGGAAGTTAGGAAATATCTACAAATTGCACTTAATAAATAATGACAGAGGTACAATACATTAACTTTGGCAATGTTATACTATTCCGCATTCCTGTATACTGTCACTGTTTCACAGTAATAGTAGTAACATAGAAAAATGTGCCTCTGATTCTCACTGATTATTTCTGAATTATTCCCTGATTATGCTGAGATGTATCCCTGTTTGGTTGAGAATACAGAAATATCTTTCTATTGTCGAAGTCTTACAATAAAGATATATTAAAATAGCTGCTGTTGCAGAAGAATTACGTATATCAATGATATTCATAGTAATCTGAAAAATAGAACTATACGCATAAGCATGTACTAGATAACTGTAAACATAAACAAGCAGGCATCTATACAAGCATTTTCAAAATGTTTATATAGACAGAGAAAAAATGTAATGAAAACTGTCCCCTACGTGGAATTGAGCTTCCATTTAGCTACTGTATATCTACATTGGCCTCTTGCTTAACAGATGGAGCTATCACACAGCATACCTTCCTTCATAACAAAATACAGTTGGATGTGTGTTTCTGTATCCCTAAATCCTGGAGGTCTTCATGCTCCACATACACTTGAGATGCGTAACTGCCAGATAAAATTAAGTTTTACAATGTATAACATCTGCTATACATGCAGACCTGCAGTGGTCTTACACTAATGTGTTCAACAAACAGTGTTCATCTATTAAAGCACAGCTGACTAATGGAGGTCTGGATGACTCAGTATTCACACTTGCAGTCGCGTACTTTGAGATGACCTTGGAGTATTACGGATAATGAAGAAATGCATAGTCATGCATGGCCTAGGCACTATGGGTATCAGTGAAACACAGCCAAACTGAATGTATAAAATGATATATTGTATGATTTGGAAACCAAACGTGTTATGTTCAACAGTATGTAAAGGAAAAACATACATTCAAAGAAATAAACACTATGGGAATCAAACCCATAATTAAGAAGGGAAACAGTCACATTGCCTTCTTGATTACGCAGATGAGCTAGTAGTCAGAACAGCTAAGTAATGAGTTAAAAAGGAATATTTATAGAATATGGGTCACAGCTATGTCTGATTTCCATAGAAATGTATAGAAACAATGGGGATTATAACACTTACTGTAGGCATCTGCATGCTCTTGCCACTCCTCGGCAACCTGCAAACAAATATCCTCCTAAGTGTCCACCCAATTCTAGTTATTGTAATATTAGTGAACCTGCACTCCAGTCCTGTAGATTCAAGTATAATGTCGAAGCTCCCTTGCAATCCGTTTCCAGATGTCAATCATAGAGAAGTTCCATGGTCTTGATGTCATGTGATGCTGTATTCCAGCATAGACAGGCAGCATCTGGGTGGGGTTCTCCTTGGTCCAATTGGGTGCTGAGACACATTGAAGCATCTTGTCTGTATCAATTTCAATGATAATGTTAAAACAACAAACTTCCAAATATTGCTCACCGAGGTCCCACTCAGTTCACAGGCAGCAATGGTCTGATCTGTAAATATATCAGAATCACATTTTAAGAGTGGCCCATATAGGATGGTATCAGACCACCAAAGGGTAACTGGAACATGCTACGCATGGTCCCGTTTAATGATACCTATTGGGTATCTGTGCAGTGCACCTTCCCATTACACTGAGTTGTTTTTTACTGCACTACATTTTGACAACTTGCACAGATGTGTGCAAATGGGATTCCAAAACCTTGAATGATAATTAACCTCATTAATTATATGTGGTACAAATGGGACTTAAAAGCTGTGTGCACATAGCTGATCTTACTTTCAGGTATACCTTACTTAAATGTAGCTTTAAAGGTAATGTGGCACCTGCTGGCATTGGTGTAATGGGATGTATTTCTCTTCCTATAGACCTATGGCAGTTTTGCTCCTTGGAAATGCATTTTTACATGCTTAAATTGATATTTTTATGATAATTTCTCTGCGTATGAAATGTATGCAATTTACTGGAGGGGTGTAGGACTGACCTGTATGCATACTGGTGGGTACATGCACATTAATACAAGCATGGATTCCATACATACAAGCATGGATTCCATACATGCACTTATACAGATAAATGTAAAAAGCCCTTGTGAACAGTACATGAAGGCACACTAATGCATCATCTGTATGTATTTCTGGTAATTATGTACAATCAGTGGCATATTTACAGAAACTGATGTCTGTAAGCTGCTATGTAGAATGTAGCTATGTTGTGGATATAATCTGAAGTTTAGTAATACATGTACTACAAATAGTGCTTCAATTAAAATACATCTGGGTTTATGTCTATTACCTTGTGCTGTCTGTAGTATGCTTACAGATAACAAGGCTTTCCAACATTTTCTGTAAATTGTACAATCACTACTGTGCAAATATTTTTGCTAAGAGTAATATAATAGAAGTTATCACTGAATTTAATCTCATATAGACTAAATGCGGATATCATTGTCTGCTCACAATTGATTGTATCGATATGCAGCTATTCGTGCATAACAGTTCATGTTACTATGACTGCTTGCTTTCCCTGACTTATCTGTTTAGACTTCTGTTGTGCAACATCTGTTGACAGTATATGCCATGTTTAGGAAAGTCTCATGACCTGTGGTTGTGTCTGACAGCCATCCAACGTTATTGTGTTACAGATAAGTTACGATGATTATGTTAATATGAAGTGCATTCAGATTGTACTGATCATGTGGGCAATGGTATTGTGGTTGGCCTTCCACTGTAATGGTTTCACATCCTACATACAACTCTACAGATATCTGAAGTTGCGATGTTCCATGTCTTTTGTATTCAGACATTGTTTTCATATCACATATGTTGTTTTATATGTCACACTAATTTACAGGAGAGGGAACATTTTATATAATTTTGCAGTGCACATGAATGCACTGAGAGTCAATTGATAAATGCTGTTGACATAACCATCTCCATACGTGGGCTCCTATGTGAATCTAACCATGTGTATAGAACTGTCTTACAGAAGACAAACAGATCTAAGGGTGACCATTGCTTACCACAAGAAGATGAAATTATAATTGATGCTCTGTGCCAACATTTCTTAGACTCCTTGGACAGCCACTGAATTCAGTTTGGGGGAATGAAGTGTGGACTGACCTAACCAACATGACTGATGATGTGAGAGGTCACAAAAGATCCCGAGAAGCCTGTCACTGATGGTGGTCTGACATGATCCTAAATGTAGTCAACAGGGTACACCTGTACGAGAGGTCTAGGAATGCCACAGGTGTTGGCCCATCATTGACTCCCTCAGATGAGCTGACAGTTTCTGGCATCCTTCCATACAGCAAGTTCATAGGTTCATAGGTTCATAGGTGTTTACTAGGCTAACGACCACAAGGGCCTTTTTAAAGCCTAGCCATGCATCCCAAGTCTTTGACAAGTTCTGATACCCTTGAGAAGTGCAAGCATGGGCCTGGGAGATTAACCATTTACAGGTTAGAGACATAGGTGCCAAGCCATGGATGAATTTCTGGTTTCCCATCCAATTGTCTAAGTTGCACATGAATTGGATTAGGGAAGAACTCTGCTTCACATGGATGGATAGCCTGTTCCAGGGTAGTCTCTTGGATACATACCTATCTCTCCAGAAGGTCCTATTTATATCACAGGCAAGGTTTAACTCTTTAGAATGGGGTAATTCTGGTGTTGTTTGGTTTGTTGATATGCAGGAGGTCCATCAGAGAGGGGTCTGACAATGCATAATGATGCATATATCTCCCCTCAAAAGTCTGTAGGAGATAGAATACAGGGATAGGACCTGGGGTAGTCTGCATAGGACATTCTACTTATGCCCTGTATTCTTTTAGTGAGGAACCTCTGCGGATGTTCCAATTGTTGGATATGCCTGGTAAGGTACATACCAGTGGGGGGCATTGTACTCAATGACAGGCCTGATGAATGCCAAATACAGTGGAACAGTGACTTCCTTGGACTTAGATGCCATACCTTTGTTTATAAATTGCACAACATAGAATGATTTCCTCACCACTGTACTCACATAATGGTGAAAGGCTAGATTGCTATTTATGTGTATCCCTAAGTCCCTGATGAATGGGTCAAATCTAAGGGGTGTGTTGTCAATATGCTATTTACCAGAGATGGATGACTTCCCAGAGGATACTAGTATGCATTTCTTGGCATTTAGTTTTAGTCCATGGCTCTGACACTAGTTGCTTGTCTGTGTTAGCCATTTCTGGAGAACATTTGTATCAGTGTGAGATTCAATGATATTTCCTAATCTGCACCCATCTGCAAATTTAGTCAGCTGGAAACCACTGACATTGGCCCTGACTTCTGAAAAATAATTGCCAAAAAGGAGCAGTCCAAGGACTAATCCCTGAAGGACACCACTTGTGAAAGGCATCTTTGCAGAGGTGGACTCCTCAATTCTAACTTCCTGGGTCCTGTCTGTGAGCCGGTTGGCTATCTACTGAGTGTCATATGGGTGTGTACCTAACCTCTTGAGTTTGTCAACAATGCCCAAGTGACATATTGTGTCAAATGCCTTGGCCATGTCAAAGTAGGTAATGTGAACAATTTTGCCTTCATTCATTGCATTGGCGATCTTCTCAAAGAAGTCCACCAGGTTGAGTAGGCAAGCTCTGCCCTTGACGAGACCAAACTGGGTTGGGTCCAGTGTCTGGAGGTTTGATCATCTCCATGATAATTCTTTCCATGGCTTTACACATAAGACTGGTGAGACTTATGGGTCTGTAGTTTCCAGAGTCTGTAAATGGCTCACCTTTGTGCAGAGGGATGACTGTTCCCTTTCTCCATTCATGAGGTGTGAAGCTTGTTTGGAGGCTACAGTTAAACAGTAGTTCCAGAGACCCTGATAGATCATGTTTCATGCTGTTTAAAAGGCATCCTGGAATATTGTCTGGGCCCATTGATGCAGTGTTCTTGGTTTTAGAGAGAGCATTAAGGTCCTGTTCCCTAGTGATAGCAGGGGGAGTTATATCTGATGATATTTCCTGAGGGGAAGGTTGAGGAGGAGAGAGGAGTGAAGTTGGATCTGATTTTATCAGCCAGGAGGTTTGCTATATCTTCTGGCTCAGTATAGGTGGCTCCTTTTACAATGAGCTCTGTGCACAAATGTGTGGTTAATGATGTATACCTGGGGTGGAATAGAAGCAGTTGTGCTAGATTGCACATGTATGTGGTACTTTGCATAATATTGTTGCATATAGAGTGCCTCCTGTCATGCCAGTGGTGTATACTGACATTTTGATATTTCCCTGCCATTGTGGCCTACAGATACATCTTCCGGAGACATGACCTGTGCAGGTGCACCTACGGACAGACCAGGTTTGTTTTCCCGCCATGTTCATAGACTGCAGCACTGCGTAGCATTACTGTACTGTATGAAATTAATATTGCTGTTTTTCATACACATGACAAACCACTGACATTGGCCCTGACTTCTGAAAAATAAATGCCAAAAGGAAGCAGTCCTAGGACTGACCCCTGAAGGACACCACTTGTGAATGGCCTCTTTGTAGAGGTGGACTCCTCAATTCTAACTTCCTGGGTCCTGTCTGTGAGCCAGGCTCTGACACTAGTTGTAACATATATCATGTATTAACTCACCCTGTTAATGTGTTGTATAGGTCATCATGCACCTCTGCCTGCATTCATGACTATGTTGCATAAACACATGTTGTGCTTTGTTTGCATTTTCCCACCACAGGATCCACAATACAACAAACAACAAACTCAGCACACAGGGAGGTTGTAACCAGTATGATATTTACTCTGTTTCCTACATGTCAGTGATGTTACTCCTATTGTTGTCATCCACTAGTACTGCACCCTTTTACCCCTGCATAGGACAATTACTATCAGCACCTTAGTCGCAACTAACTGGTATGTGTATATATAATCTATTGTGCCTTGTACCTCTATTGTGATGGTACATGCTGGCAAATATGTGCTTACTAATATTATGTTTATGCCTTTGTTTTCCTACAAAAGTTGCATTTCAGCCCTCTCCTATAGTGTGTTTCCCATGAGGACATAACAGGTGTGCCTTATGTTGTTATTCCTCATATATGACATTATGTCACATATGTGGCATAATTGTTAAATCTCTGTTGTATAGGTTCCATAAGCCATACTTAGGCATGACATCCTGGTAAGTCCTTAGCATCTGTAACTCTGAGCCATACGACAGTACTGACTTTCGGTTTGTGATACACATGCATTTATCTGACTTGTGCCATTTGTGTCTTCTTTTAGATCATCCACTGTCTTCATCCTTCATTAGCCTGCCCACAGAACCTGAGGTAGGAACTGATGTGTCTCACTCTGCTAGCATGGCCTCTGGCACACAGACACAGATTTGGTAATACTGTCTGGCCCAGATATTAACAGTCTTTTGGATGAAGTTGTAACCTCAGATGTGAAGGAAAATGTGTCCAGCCATTCTGGTGATTTGGGGTCATCATATGTTGGACATGATGATGCCTCTTCACCACAGTCTGATATTGAGTCTGTTGATGATGTTGACACTTTCTTACAACAGAGAGATACCATCAGGTACAGCACTGATAGGTATGTAGCTGCTGTGCACATGCACACTTCAGAGGATGTTCACCTCCTTCTACAGGCAAACTAACATTCCCAGCAAAGTCATGGAACAGGGATTCATGCATTTGCTCGTGCTATGGATCATATTGCACACCAGTTATATGTGTTGCATGAAGGATGGGAGCACACCACTGACACAATGTGGTCATGGCAACAATGGCTGCTCAGAATGACACCATGTTATCCATGGCACAGTCCATTAAAACTTTGGTTATGGCAGTGCTACAACACAGCTGTAATACAATGTTTTTCATGCTGACTGTGCTTAGCTGAGAACCGCATGGCAGAAGCAGGCCTCCTCTCATTAGACTGACCCTTGCCTATCAGGCAATGATGTTTATGCTGCAATGTGCGTACACATCTGCTGCTAGGTATTCTAGTACTGGCCCAGCAGTCATAACTGGACAGTCAACATGCTATCATGCTCCTTCCCACATTGTGTTTCCACATGCTGGTGCCACTCTGTCAATCTCCTCTGTGGACCAACATGGGACAAGTTTTCCATACATGGAAGAGACAGCCGGGACCATAATGTGAACTGTCAGAGTCGACATCCTAGACTGCTTTATAGTAACATTGATAGTTTATCCACTGCATCCTGTAGTGTCAGACTGACCCTATAGCAATGATGAATGTTGTGCAGACCACTGACAAGTCTGTTGTTGTTGTGAAGTCTGATGCAATGGGGGCCTGTCACTTTTACTGACTGAAATAACTCATTCCATACATCAGAATATTTCCATATTTCACAATGGTATATGTTACAAATGAAACTAACAGTGGTTCTGCAGTATGTCCTGACTTGCTTTTCCGTTTGCATCATTTGTTAGTGGAGAGATAGGGTTGAGTTTGTAAAACTATGTCTTTTGTTTGCTATACACACATACATCACTATGAGTATGCATGTGTATCTGTGTCACTTGTGGCCAGAATTGATGCTCTCTGTCATGATAGATTTCTATATGTTCATACTGATATATGTTACACTTTTGTTGTTATGCCTGATGCTTTGTATGTAAATCTATTGGGCACTATCCATTAGATGTAATATGTGCTGTGATAGGGCAACACCTGAACATCAATGTTTAATCTGTGTACTTCTGTACATGTGGCTTGTCATGACTCAAAGGTATGTGCCAGTTGCTTCTGTATGGCATGAGCCTGGACTTGTGGTCACATCATCCATTGTGCATGCATGTTTTATCTGCCGCCTATGTTCTACTGCTCCTCCTCTTATAGCTGTGGAATGTTATCTTCAGACATCTGGGGTTCTTGGGGTAGTACATCGACACCTGCAGCTGGAAGACTGCCAAGTGCTGTTGTTAGCATATTGTGTAGCATGGTGCATACAGTTATCATCTGTGCTGTCGTCTTGAGTGTGTATTGCAGTGTACCCTAGGATGTGTCCAGACATGCTTTTACTACACCAAAAAAATGCCCTGTGGTGTTTCTTGTTGTGATGTGTGCTCTTTTGTAGACCTCCTCCACAGGGTTTGAAGGTTCTCTGTAGAGTCATTAGCCACAGATCTAGTGGATAACCACAGTGACCCTTTTGTTAGGGAGACACTTATGTTGTCTTCATGCACGATCATGACAGAGATGTATTTAGCTTATATCCTACCTGTGTTCCTGTACTTACCCAGCAGTAGTCCCTCAGGTATTTCATTATGTTGGAATGCATCCCTCAAACCATTTTACCTCCTTGTAGAGACATCATAGATACTCCCAGGGTGTGTTACCATATTTGTTATACTGCCATCTTGTGTGCACACCACCTGAAAGTTCAGCATAGGCCACCCCTTTCTATTTATGTATATTACTGATTCTGATTACACACAGGGTCTTAATAGGGTGTGTGTGCAGTCTTTTGCACCAAGAACATGGGTGAAGTTGGCAATACTATAGAACTGATGCATGACATTTCACCACTCCATGGCTGTACATGGGGAATGTATACGTTAATCTACCCTGGTGTACATTTCTGCAAGGAATTGTGCAAGGATATGACTGACAGCCATCTGTGACACTCCTACAGCATCTCCCATATGTTGTTGGAATGTCCCAGATGCCAGTACACCAAGGTTCAGATAGACTTTGACTTCAAGAAAAATTGGTTACCTCGTACTGCGCGCACAGACATATGGGGCACACATGTTGCACATAGCCTACATCAGCCATCTGTCTAACTGACAATTGTCAATAATTTCTTGATCTGACAGCTGGCTTTGTTGTAACCTGGTTCTCTGTCTAGCTGACTGCCTTCTAGGATGCACGGCCATATCCTCTTCTATGGCTTGTAGTACCTCAGCCTGTTGCAGTTTATTGCATTTTTTATCAGTATTACTATGGATTCTATAGGATTCCATTGGTGATAGCTTCCTTCGCTTGATTCACAGTATGGAATTTATCAAGGATTTTGGAAAAAGAGTTGGTGTTGTATTTATCATATATAAGTTGTGTTGGATGCACACAATATGTTTTAAATCAAAGAGGCATGTACAGAGTCCATAATTATCCAGCACTGAATAAATAAGTAATCAGACTGATTCCAGCATGTCTTCTGAAATTGCATCCGCATCTGGTGAGCTGAAGCTTTCCTTCAGTGTCTGCAACTAGCTTTTAGAATCTGGCCCAAGGCATCTCTTAGTATGCAGGATAGCCAGTGTTTATACTTCATAAACATGTATACTCAATGAAATCTGATTCCAGTTTCCTATTTCTAATTATAGGGATTTTTTTAAACACCTTTACTGAGTTATCACTTGTGACATATACAGATTTACTTTTATACAAAAGTAATCAAACTGTATTAAATTAACATTAACAAACATTGTACTTCACATATATTGCTATATATCATATAACCAATGCAACATGAGAATTACTGGTGTTGTTTGTGTAGTCACTTGGGCAATTAAGGTGTGCTGGGGATTGTTTCATACTCTGCAGCCTCAACAAGTGCTTTCACAACTAATTACATTCTGTGTACGTATGTAGACTGGAGATTTACACACTCACTTATTATGTTAATTGCAATTCATAGTGGTAAGTGTAAATGAGACTAATTTGCATATGGCAGACATACATGGTAATGCATTTATGCAAATAAGTTAAGGATCAGCATATTAACTTATGATCAGTCAAGGTCAGTGGGAAATGCTTTAGGAAGCCATGAACTTATTCAAGAAGGAAAAGAATAATAAAAGCAATAGAAATTATTTGAAAGCAGTTTATACTTATGTTAGAGTTTACTAGGTATTGTGCATATTTTACATATCTGTAAGTGAGATGCAAGGGATTCATGTACTTACTCATGTCATCTGTGCCACTTTTAAAATGAGAATACATGACATCGGCACTGAAATTTTGTGGGCAATAATTACAATGTAGAAGATATTGCGGATATTATTTTTGGAGGCATTTATTGACTATGGTACACAGAATATAAATACATACTTTGACTTGACAACTCTGATGTACTGCATTTTACCAATGTATTGTTGTGTCAGGATACATAATCCCTTACTGAACAATAACTTCCTGTCAACCATGAGTGAAAATGGCAGTAAAAATACAGAGAAATGGTAAGGGAAAGGTAACATTCCTTTCGCAATGGCATAAGATGGCCGTGCAATATTAAATGCTTGCAATAGTGCTATGAATTTGTTGATGCTGCAGTGCAAGTTATTATAACACAACAGTAAGTGGCTGTATTTGCACTTGCAGTATAAATAAGTGTGTGGTGTCAACATACATTTTTTGTAATCAGATCTTGGATTTATTTGTAACTAAAGCAGGCATGCTTTCATTGCTATGTTGTTTGGTTGATGAGTGGATCAAACTTTTCAGTATTTGACTTTGGTATGTTGATTTAGTTAAATGAATGATGCAGCTCCAGGGATCTAGACAAAGGAAGGACAGTTTTAGCAATGAGGAGATCAGCATCCTCATGGCAGATCTTAGAGCATATGGCAAATGCCTTATTGGAAAAGGGGATCCAAACAAACAGAGAGGGTAAATGCATAGTACCAGGTAATTACTGATCTAAATGCTGCTGAGATAAGTAACCACACATTAACACAGTGGAAGAAGAGGACCAGTGATATAGTAAGACATGCAGGATCCAAGGCAAGACAGAATGCAATTACCCATAGCTGTACTGGGGAAGCAGGGTATGGGGGCTTCACAAAGTATTCCTTTAACACCTGATGAGGAGTACATCCTCTTCATTTGTAGAAATGATTATGAAGACGATGGCAAAGGAAGTGGAAACATCAGAGGTGGTGTGGATACTGTCTGATACCCACTTCTGCAGTATTAGCAACAGTAACATCTATCTATCTATCTATCTATCTATCTATCTATCTATCTATCTATCTATCTATCTATCTATCTATCTATCTATCTATCTATCTATCTATCTATCTGTCTGTCTATCTAACAGAAGGATGAAACACATGACAATTAATATTAACAAGTGAACCATCTACTTCAGTTCATGATGGTATAGATTAACACAATGTGTATGGTATGTGTCTTGCACAGTACATCACACAACATACAGTAATGTAACCCATCATATGAACAGTAGTGTATTTAATTATTTACAGGTTCAGCAACAGAAACAAACAGTTACTTTATATCATTAAATTCAGAGGATATCAGCAACACAATACTGCTGCTGCTGGTGATGATAATACCACTGATATATTTATGAGACAGACAACCTCACGAAGTTGGTATGCAGTCGCCAAGTTTAATGGCAGGATCTTACACCAAACAACATGATAGTAACTCTTCAGGAAGTTACACTAGGTAACAAAGACAGGCACATGGTTACATTGCACTACAGGCTATACAAGGAGAAAACCCATGTACCTTTCTATCAGTAACTTCAAACTCACATGAACAACTTATGGATGACAGCAGGAATTCAGATACAGCAGTGTTCACAGTGACATCTTTCCAATGGGGCATCATTTGCAGAAATTTTTCACAGCTCCTTCAGGAAACATACAAAGCATTGACTACTCAGCAACAAATGTGCTGTGATACTGCTAAGGCTCACTGCACTGCTGCAGATAGTCAGCTACAAATTGTCAGATTCATCCAGGGAGTACATCAGGATTTCCAGCACTACATAGAAATGGCAGAAAATAGGGATAATGTCATGGTCTCATTGATCTGTACTATGGTTGCACACCAAGCATCCATGGTTACCTCCAAACTGTTGATGACATACAGACTCAAACAGAGATCAGTGCTGGAAGGGAAGTAGAATGTGGCACTGTCAAGATACACAATGACATATCATTTTGCACTGCATGTGCTTCAGAAGAAGGTAGTGGCACTGCTAGGCTGATTAAACACAATAGAATTCGAGAAGGACAGGTCAGCATTCATCAGCATGTACTGTGAGATGAGCATCTATAGAAATACTTGCATTAAGTAGGTCTTAACATTGCAGCAAGTCACCATTCACTTCAAATGACAGCCCTTCCTCAGGATCACATGCAGCTTCACCTACTCCTATCTTTAGAAGATAGTTAGGATGAATTCAATAAAGCCTACATGGTTTAATTTTCCATGTAGGGATAGTGGCCCAGAGCTTACATGGAAGTAAGCAGCCATGCAATCCAGTAAATGGAGCTGAGGGGTGTGCATGAGTGTGTGAACACGGGAGTGTCCATGGCATGCAAATCATCTCATCAGCAGGTAAATTGCATGCAAATGAGGGTGCTGGAGTAATTCAGAAAGCAGATAGGTAGTCCTGCAGACCCCATGTTGGTGTCCGAAGTGTACACAGAAAATTTCTGTGTACAATAAATTAAAAAGTGAACAGGGGCTGTAAAAGCCCAGTTAGAAGGTCAGAAATAGCATTTCAGGCACAGATATGTGCAAAATGATGCCCTGTGTGTCCAAACCATAATGAAAAATAATTTAATATAAATATTTTTTAATACCCATATTACATTTGCGCAGCATGCAGCAGTGCACAAACATGCTGTTATGCAAAAAAAATTGAAAAGTATAAAAACGGAAAATAATAAATATGTGACAATAATACATTATAGGGCCTTGCATGGAGTATGCACAATGGTAGATTTCTGTGGTTGCTAAGGAGGCAGGCCCTGGAATAGTTTAGTATCCAGGTTGTGTGCACGTATTTGTATGCAAATGAGCTGGGGTTACTGAATAGCAAAAATGGGTTACCGTGTCCGCAGATAAAATCCATGTAGCCCCAGAACCATGTTGCTGTTCACAGGAAAGCTAGCTGACATCAAAAGGGTGTGTGTCACTATCTGTTTAAGCACATTGGAGCCCGTTTGTGCAGCACACCTCTCAGCTAAGCAGGGGTGTGTGACCAGTGCTGCTAAGCCTTGTTTAGCTTCAGAGTGTGTGTTTTAGCTGGTTTGAGCATGTTTGCATGGTGCACCACTGTGCTGAGTGTGCCCGTCGATAGGGGTTTATCCATTGAGTGCTAAGCATTGTATATATCTGAAGAGTGGGGTTGCACTCTGTGCCACAGTGTTTAGCAGGGAAAGCTGTTGAAAAAAAAAAGATAGAAAATTGCCTGGAAAAGCCAGTCATGTATAAATTACTGATGACCCTGTTCCACTTAAACTGGGCCATTAAAACCTCTCAGTGATGTACTTGGCAGGAGGAATGCATCATAGTTATCCAATCACACAGGCTGTATCTGCAGCAGATCACTATAAAGTATGCCTGCACCCTACAATCTGATTTTACCCCCATAATGTGCACAATTGGAGTACATACTTGGGAATTTTAACTGAGAGAATGCTAGGAACTGCTGCAGGTCTGCTACATCTGTATGTGCTAGATGCCGAGGTTAGTGATGCTGCTGCTGACAATAAGCCCAGACTGAGAAGGAGAAGAGTGTTCAGGCCCAGGGTAGCCTTCCAGAGGCTACATGAGCTGGAGATTGTAGAGTGCTACAGGATGGACAGGGATATACTACAAGAACTCACCAAGCTCTGCTGCTGTTAACTCAGAGCCACAGCCAAAAGAGGGGAGCCCATCCCAGTGGAAATAAAGGTGTGTGTAGCTCTTAGGATACTAGCCACAGGTACTTTACGAAGACCATCTGGGAACATGATGGAGGTCTCATAGGCATCAGCATCCAGGGTACTCCACCACTTCCTAGATGCCATGCTACCACATGCCAGTGAGAACATTTATTTACCCTGCACCCCTGAGGAGAGGGCCAGCGGTATGCATCTCTTATACCATGTTGCAGACTAACCTGAGGTACTGGGTGCCATAGACTGCACTCATATACATCAAAGCACCACTTGGTGAGGAGTGTAGAGACTATGTCAGTCACAAGGGGTATCACTCCATCAACCTCCTGATCATGTACAATGCCCAGGGCATTACCATAAATGTGTGTGGTGGGAGACCTGGCAGTTATCATGACTCACATATCTAGCATGCATCACAGCTGTACCAGACGTTTACCAGGGAGGGCATCCATATGGCCATCTATTGGGTGATGCTGTCTATGCACTGGAACCTTGGATGATGACACCCATCAGAAATGCATACACACCCAAAGAAGAAGAATGCCATAATGAGGCACATGCACACACTAGGAACATCATAGAGCATGTGTTTGGTATGCTTAAGTCACGGTTCAGTTGCCTCGATATATCTGGTGGAGCCCTGCAGTACTCTCCAGCCACATGTGCAGAGATGTTCACAGTATGTGCCATGCTACACAATATGATCCTGCAGACACAGCTGCCACAGGGTCATCACAGGGAATGGACTCACAGCCCCTCACCAGTGCCTAGGTCCCCACAGCCACAGCCACAGGGGGACTCAGAGGAGGAAACCCCTGAGGCTGTCCCAGTAAGCAACATAGGTGTACCCAGTATGCCCTGGCCTTGGCAAAGAGGAAACACATAGCACATGCACTGATAACCTAGGGTCCTAGAGACTGACACCTTACTCCAAATCGCATACATAGTAAAAAGTATTCCAGTCACACCACACAACCTGTACATTACCATGTATTCGCTGTGTACTGTATTCATCAGACAGAGTCAGCCCTGAAATGCAGGTCTCTCAACCACTGCATTCATGAGGTAAGTCACTCTCCTTTACAACAAATGTACAGGGTACTAGACTATGTTAGCATATGTATGGGCCTGCTACATGCATGCAAGGGAATAGACTGGGCTGCTGGGTTATTTGCAGAGAAGTGACAGCTGCATGGGATAGCAGGTACTCTCTCCAATACTGAGTGCTCCATAATATACATCCGCTTACATGACTGAAAAACCCACTGCAATATTCAATGGAAATGCCAAACAGCAGGGTCGTAGGTCAGATGCACGACTGTCAATGCAGAGGTCTTCTACCCCAACACATCATTGTTCTAATACAACTGCAGTAACAGTATTTTTGTAAGTTTATATCAGCAGACCACACAATCCCAGGGAAGTCACAAAGAACCTGGCCACATGTTCTATTTTCCACAAAATGCAGGGGTCACGGTGTATGTCTGTCTGCTGTTGATAGTATGAGGACTTAAACCTCACTTTATAGTGGCTGGTGTGGCTCACTGAACTAAGTACATTAGCATGGTTGATGGCGTTGATGGTTCAAAGCTGGCTGCACCTACAATTTTTTGCATGTGAGGTATTTGTATGGTAGGAGTCTCACAGACTTTCAATATGCCACAACCTGTTACTGCAAGAAAGCTGGACAAAGCCAGAGACAATTGGGGACAGAGGGCACAACATAAAGACTTTATACATGCTCTGCATCACCTAGCAGGTGGCTAGTATAACAGCATGTTACAACAAGTCAGATTAGTAGCAGGATGTAAAAGCCATCATGTAACTGTGTCAGTACTTATAACAATTTAGTGGGCTTCATTTAGTAGTATATTACTGGAAAAACACAATTGTATGAGGAATAGAGTAGACATATGGAGCAAAATGCTGGACATCCTGCAAAAACATGTAGAGTGAGAGGTATGTAGACTGTCACCCTGTGTGATGTTATATTATGCACCCCAGCCACATCATACCTACAACTGCTTAGACCAGGAAATGTGGACAAAGCCATGAGCAGTAGTGGTACAAAGGCCCAAATATAAGGAGAAGGATTAACTACTAGGCAGACAAATGTAGAAAGTTCATAGAATAACAGGTGGTGTATTAGCATGGGTTCCCTGACGTGTATGGAGATAGCAACTCAAATGTCTGTCAGGATTTCCTAACATCAATCTATAATGCTTTGCCACCAATGTACCAGAAAATCACAATGCTATGTACAATGTAACATACATGTGATGCTAAATTCTGTGCATTCTATTACAATCTGTGCAGTTAATAGGTGTGAGACATATATTATGTTCAGCACACAACCAGGGAATGCCTTGGGCAAAATATTATGGAGGTGCTGGAGTGTTGAAGCAGGTGCGGCAGTCAACTGGCTGCAGTACACAAAATCCTGGATTGGAGTACAGGTATGTCTGGCCTGGAGGCACCTTGTGAATACTGATAGTCACACTGGGCATGCTCCTGCACTTGGCTAACTTGAGCCCATGTCTGATGCCTCATCTGCCTAAGGAACTGATATGTGAAAATATGTCTGTGTATATAGAAAGCTATGTATACTTTTCTGTCTCTCCCTATCCCCTTCACACATGATTCCCCTATCTATCAATATGTGACAAACACACACACACATGTGTGTGTGTATATATATATATATATATATATATATATATATATATATATATATATATGAAAAATAGGTAACATATATATATATATATATATATATATATACACATATAGGTAATATATCTATATATATATATATATATATATATATATATACACATATAGGTAATATATATATATATATATATATATATATATATATATATATATATATATATATATATATATATATATATATATATATATATATATAAATATATATAGTATTATATTTCTACATATATATATATATATATATTCAGAGAGAGAGAGAAAGAGCTACATAAATGTGTAGAGTGATTTAGACCCTCCACATATATGTATATAACACAGTCACATAACACATACTCACAGCTACAGTTTCATCCTTGATATATATGTATATATATATATATATATATATATATATATATATATATATATATATATATACATGTGTATATGTGTGTGGTGATGTATGAATGTCGACACTTACATGCAGAATGCTGGGGTTATCTGCACCTACACACATAATGGTTGTCTGATGGTAACAGACCAAATCAAAACCAAAAATGCTATTATTTCAGACAAAAAGAACTACTATGTAGAACTTCAGCAATCCACAAAAAAAGAACCAAAAAGGTTCTGGTCTACTATCAATCATCTACTTACCCCAGGTAAAATAGTAACACCTAACCCACAGAATCTAGACCCTGATAATCCCTCTTTAATAGCCAATAACTTCAATAGCTTCTTTACTACTTCCATACAAACACTAGCAAGCCATTTATTCCCTGATGCTTCCCAACTGATCTTAAGTAACACCAACAACGTCATTCCTTCCCTTCAACTTCAACCCATACCCACCTCCTACATACAATCTCTCTTACAAAACTTAAACCCACTACCCCTCAGCAGATAAGCTTCCTGCTGAATTCCTTCAGGTAGCAGCAAAAGCTATAGCCTACCCTGTTTCGATCCTAATAAACAGATCCATAAAAGAAAGTGATTTTCCAGCAATCTGGAAGATATCACACATCATACCCTTACATAAAGGAGGCAAATCCACTGACCTCTCTAACTACCGCCCAATAGCACTATTATCTCCACTAGCTAAAATCATGGAAAAATGTATACACAAACAACTACTTAACCATCTCCTTCAAAATAACCTACTAGCAAACACTCAGCATGGATTTAGACCCTCACATAGTATGACCACTGCACTACTTTCCTTTACTAACACAATAAACTGTAACCGTAATAATAACAAACTAACTGCTTCTCTTTTCCTAGACCTGTCAAAGCCTTGACATGGTCAACCATAAACTTCTCCTACACATACTAAACTCACTTGCCTTGGATTTTTCCTCCTTAACGTGGTTCTCATCCTACCTTGAAAACCGACAACAAGCAGTACTCTGGAAAAATTCTCTATCTGCTCTACTACCTATCTCCTTAGGAGTACCTCAAGGATCAATATTAGGCCCACTCTTATTCTCTATCTTTATTAATGATCTTCAATCATCTATCCATAACACTACCTGCATACAATATGCAGATGATTCTACCATCATCTGTACAGCTCCCACCCAATCTGAACTCCAGTCACTCACACAATCTACCTTTTCAACCGTTGAACAATGGTTCTCAAAAAGATGTCTCCTTCTCAACTCCAAGAAAACAAAACTATTACTATTCTCAACTACCTACAAATCTCCTCAACTAAATTTTACTATTACTGCAGCTGACAATTCTCTTATCTCCCCAGACTCTACTACCAAACTGCTTGGTGTTACTATTGATAATAATCTTAACTATGATTGTCATATCAATAACACTATAAAAGCAGTAAATAAAAAGATAGGTTCACTGTACAGAATAAAACCCTTCCTTACTCCAGAAGCACGGACCACCTTAGCTCAATCACATCTTATCTCCACTCTACTGTATGCTTCCTCTATTTACACCAATCTCTAAAGGTAACCTGAAAAACTAACTACATCCTATCATAATATAGCCCATTTTGCCACAGCATCCCAGTACAGAACTCACCACTGTAATAACTTAAAACAATTACAATGGTTAGAACTACCTAACAAGCTTATCTATCAACAACTCTTAATTACACATAACATTCTTTATCAACCAACAAAAACACCAGCTCTCAGTAACCTCCTTACTCCTACAAAAACTTGAAACAGTTGATCTGCGAAAAGATACAAGTCACCACAACTAGAATTACAAATTCAGCAGGTAACTGTCTATTTTCAAACTCCATAGGAAAATATGGAATAACCTCCCTCACACATTACCTCACTAGACTCCTTTCAACTTTTCAAAAACAACTTCTATTACATCTTAACAACTTCTGGCTCTGCTCCTGTACCAATCCAGACTAAATGACTTCTTCGCTCTTCAGCCATACCTCCCTACGTAAAAATCACTATCTTTCCCTGCTATTTCAAACGACTAAATTACTGTACTGTTCTAAAAAAAAAAAAATATGAATATATAGCTTAGGCTATTTGATTTTTACCTGTTTTTTTTCGCTGTATTTTCTACTACACTAAAATGTATGAATTTGTTGCTTAAATGTTTAACCTTGTTTTAATTGTGGAGCTTTTCTCCCCGGGCCTCCACTGAAAATGGAAATTATCCAGCTGGACTAGCCCGGTCAACAAATGTAAAATAAAATAAAATAAATAAACAAATCTGTATCACAACAGAATCCGCTCAGCCACAGAACCCTGTGCCTGTGGAATGTCAACCTGTAGACAGACAATGGTGAGCAAGTAGTCAAATGCCCAATGTCTTCAATGCAGGACTTGGACAGGCCATACTGACACTGGTCAGTTGTACACCTAGCAATCTGCAACTGGCCAGACATGACAAAACTGATACCTGTGCACACATAGTAGAGGTATTAACAGGCATCCCACTGTTAGGACACTAAGTACACTAACAGCATAAAGCAGGTCCACTCTGTAGGCCACACATGCTGTGTAATACAAGGGCACTTTGCATGGTCCACAAGTACTGTGACTGCAGTCACATGTGCAACAGATGTAACAGTAGTGCGTGTAATAAGTACTGTGAGGTATAGTATGTAATAGGAGGTAGGTAAGGGCTCTAATCTTACTTCAGTCACCTTGTGTGTGTTTGTGTGTGTAGATATTTCCCTTACATCTGTACAGATATGCCCATCTGGCATATGTCTGTGCAATAGTTAATCATTTTATGGTCCTGTGACTAGCATGCTCCTGAACATTGGCCTCGCTGTCAACAGGGATATATAGGTTCATAGGTTCATAGGTTCATAGGTTCATACTAGGCTATCTGCCCTAGGGCATTTATAAGCCTAGCCAGAGTATGTTTGGCTTTCACCACCCATTTTAAATTAATTTTGCTATGCCCTTTTTCGAGGTTAGTATACTGTGCCTCTGTCTAACAGTGACACAGAAGTGATACCCGGGGTAAACCTACGATCTCCCATCCTCTCATCAAGATTCCTCTTGAAGAGAGTCAATGAGGGACTCTGCCTAACCTGGACTGGGATTTTATTCCAGATTGAAGGGAGCCTCTGGGTTATGAATCTGTCCCTCCAGCATGCCCTTTTTATTTCAGTGCTGAGGTTCAAGTCTCTCAAGCATGTAGCTCGATGGGATTTGGATTTTTTGAGGTGCAGCATGTCCCTTAATTCCAGGTTGGACATGGCCTTATACGTCAGGCACAGGTCACCTCTGAGCAGACTGTATGCCACTGAGTAGAGCTGGAGTTTCTTTAACAGGGCAGCATATGGCATCTGTTTGAGCCCTTTGATCCTCTTGGTGAGGTACTTTTGGGGTATTTCCAGTTGCTGCAGGTGTTTGGTAAGGTACATCCCAAAAGGGGCATTGTACTCGATTATGGGCCTGATGAGGGATGAGTAAAGAGGCACGATGACCTCCCCTAATCTAGATGTGAATCCCTTCATGATTAGGTGGGCTATATAAAATGTTTTTCTAACCACTTTGGCCACGTGGTTGTCAAATGAGAGATTGCTATCAACTTGGGTCCCCAGGTCCCTAATTACTTCTTCTCTACTTAATGGATTACCACCTATGTGGTAATTTGTGGGCACTTTGTTTTTGCCACAGGGGATGACTATACACTTTTTGGCGTTTAGCTTGAGGCCATGGCTCTGGCACCAGTTGTCTGTTTCTATGATGACCTTTTGGAGGATGCTTGTGTCAGCTGGAGAGTCGATTATGGCGCCCAGTTTGCAGTCATCTGCGAACTTGGTCAGCCACAGTCCTTCCATGTTGGCCTGTACCTCCGAGAAATATATACCAAACAAGAGAGGTCCCAGGACTGAGCCTTGTGGGACGCCACTTGTAACTGGTTTGGAGTCTGACATGGTTCCAGCAATTCTAACCATCTAGTGACATAGGGGTTTATATTTAAGCTGGTGAGCTTATCTATAATGCCCGAGTGGGGTATTGTATTGAAGGCTTTTGCGAGGTCCAGATAGGCTGTGTGGACCACCTTCCCTTTGTCAATGGCCTTGGTGACTGTTTCAAAAAAGTCAACCAGGTTTAAGAGGCAGGATCTGCCCTTAACAAAGCCAAACTGGGTAAGATCCAGTGTCTGTAGGTCCCCAATATCTTTATTTATGAGGTCCATGATGATCCTTTCCATAGCTTTGCAGACCAAGCTAGTCAGGCTTATGGGGCGATAGTTTCCAGGGTCCGTTGAGGCACCACCTTTGTGGAGAGGGACCACTGTTGCTGTACGCCACTCTTTGGGTACATATCCTGTAGTAAGGCTGAGACTGAACAGTAGTTTTATGTTTGGGTTTAGCTCTTCTTGGAGTTCATGTAGGACGCAGCCTGGGACACCATCTGGTCCCATTGATGCTGTGATTTTTGCTTTGGAGAGGGCAGCTCCCACCTGAGCATCTGAGATGTCAGGGGGGGGCAGCACTCTGCTGGGATAGATATTTGGCCTTTTGGTGGGGAGGGGGGGGGAGTTTGCGCTGAACCTGTCAGCTAGGATGTTGGCAATGTCTGTGGGATCAGTGTATTTTTTGTCATTTTGGACTAATTCTGAGCATATCTGCGAATTCCCACCCAGGTTCCTAACATAACTAAAGAAAGCCTTGTGATTATCCTTAGTGTCCTGTGCAATTTTTCTCTCGAAGCTGGCCTTTGACGATTTTATGAGTGCCCTTAGTTTTTTGCTAATACTGATCAGAGATGCCTTCCCTTTTTGGGATTTTGCTCTATCATGTAGTAGCTTCCTCCTTCTATTGTATAGTTTGTTTATGGCTGGGGTCCACCAGACAGGTCGTCTGCCTTTGGAGGATTGGGTCTTGGTTTTATTTAGGATTGCATGATCCATGCATTCCTAAAGGTGTTCATCGAATGCATTTATAAAGGATTCTGCGGTCTGGGCTGTATTTTCCACAGGCCCGGGGGCTTTGAAGGATTCCACCTTGGTTTTGAGGAGTGTGAAATTTGCTTTAGAGAAGTTTTTCACTGTGATTTTCTGGGCAGGGGGTGGGGTCGGGATGTGAATATCCAGTGAGATCAGTTTATGGTCTGATCTTACCAGTGAGGGATACACTTCTGGTCTGGAGCATAGAGTCCCCATGTTGGTGATGATCAGGTCCAGTATGTTTTCCCCTCTTGTGGGAGTGGTAACAAGTTGTTCCATAGCATTTGAGTTTATGAATTCTAGGAACCTTTGGGCAAGGGTGTTGGAGCTGGAGTAATGCTCCCAATCTATGTTTGGATAGTTGAAGTCGCCCAATATAATGGTGTTCTGAGAGACCTTCATATTTTCCAGTGTTCTCAAAAAGGCCGAGTGGGGTTCCTGGGTTTGGGAGGGTGGTCTGTAGCAGGCTATAAACTGGAAGGCAGTTTTACCCACTGTTAGTTGCACATGGATAGTCTCTGATGCTTCGTGCTTTGCCACCAACCTGGAGGTGTGGGTATCTTTGATGAATATTGATACTTCCCCTCCTTTTGTGGTTCGGTCCAAGTTTTGGGGCCGAAAAGCATGGTATGAGGTATAACCTGGTATTGCTGGGGTGCTCTCGGGAGTCCTGAACCAGGTTTCTGTTACTGCACAGATATCGATGTTCTCCATGCTAAGGAGAGTTTTGAGTGCATGCATCTTGAGGTTTAGACTTCTACCGTTGAGTAGCATTACTCTTAGTTTCTTATCCCTTGTGATACCTATGGAGGTGGATTTGTCTTTTGAGCCTTGCCTAAAAAAGGCACTATCGGGGTAGCAAGAGCCTTTGCCAATATCTGAAAGCCCAGGGGTGACAGGTGCAAGCCGTCCCTAGCAAAGCATTGTGGCTTGTCGTGCATATCATCCCAAGCTGACAGGCATTGGATCCCCTTTGAATGACACCAATACTTAAGCCAATTGTTGAAATTGATCATCTTGTCTTCATATTGTGGCATCATTCTTGGTGAGGGTAAGATGCTACTCAAAGTCGGGGTCATACCAGCCTGGGCTACATGCTCAGAGAGCTCCTCTATGTCTCTTTTCATGTAGTCCAGGGAGGTACATCTCAGGTCACTCACACCAGCATGGACAATGACTGAGTCATATTTGTACTTGCCTTGGAGTGACCTGAGTGCTTGTGTTATGTGGCGGATCCTAGCACCAGACAGACTGCTCACCGTGACCTTCTCCTTGTTCAGCCTGGTGAGCGGGACATCAGTGTGCCTGATGATAGAGTCACCTATTACAAGTGTATCAGGTGTGTTGTTTAGCCTTAAGGGCTGTGACTGTTTGGCACACTGGCTTTGTGAGATATGTGCTGCACGTGTTTTGTTTTGGGGTAGCGGTTGCTTGTGTGTCTGCTTTGGAGGTCTCTGCTGCTTAGGCAGATCTTTATTTAGAGCCTCCGAGTATGTTTTTGTGTGATTATGTGTTTGGTTTGCTGTTGTGGTAGGTCTATGTGAGACTGGAATTGTAGTCAGTGTGGTTTCCTTCTCCTCCTGACTGGTTATGCCAGTACTAAGTTGAGAGAGCTTAGCCTCCAGTTTGGCTATATGGTTGCATCTCTCACATGTGTTGGAATTTGTTGGGAGGAGGAGAGGGTTGTCTGTGTACATGAGGCAGTTGTAACATTGCCTCAAGATTCCCATATTCACCAGCTGGACCGGAGAGGAGATTGACAACTGACCTTTGGACATGCTAGAATAATATTGGGAATTCCTTTATAATTGAAAACAAGGGCCAATGGGGAACGAGGGTGTAGTGTTTTTAATTTTTAGTGCTGACTTATAATTGCTTTAGTGAGCAAGTGCCAGGTAACAAGTGCAATGTGTTACAGGTAAGTTAAATGCAAAAACGACAAACAGTAACTTTCTTTCAAGTGAAGCAAGGAAATAAGTACAGTAAGCAATGCAGATATCACTAGGGATCCACAGAAGCACTGAGAAGCCATGTTTTTGGTAGAATTAGCATTCCAGGGAAATAACAAGCATACAAACAAAGCTAGATTCAGCAGGCCTGGATCTAGTCTATGCTACAGCAAACAAGGTGTACCAATTTCAGTAAGAAACAGTTCAAATATTCAGGCACTATAAACCTTTAACCAGAAATTCCCAGCTCAGAAGGGCAGAGTCCAGCCTCTCCTCCCACAAGAGTGCAGACCACGAACCTTCTTAATGTAAAATAACTGGCCTGAAGCCCAAGTGCTTAAACCAGAGCTAATACACTTTAAGAATAACAGACACTGAGCTCTCAATCAGCAGTTCCCAACTTAGAAGGATGAAAGCTACCTGTCCTGCCACCACAGTGCATGCCACAAACCTTTCAAATGTAGAACAACTGGTCTGAAGCCCAAGTGCTTAATCCAAAAGACTTAGAATGATAGCTACACTTTAACCAAGTTACTACCAAGCAGTAATAAATACAACTGAATACTTTAAATAATGCCTGGATTAGTGCTCAAGTTATACAAACAAAGCTAGATTCAGCAGGCCTGGATTTAGTCTATGCTACAGCAAACAAGGTGTACCAATTTCAGTAAGAAGAAATTCAGATATGCATGCACTATAAGCCTTCAACCAGAAATTCCCAGCTCAGAAGGGCAGAGTCCAGCCTCTCCTTCCACAAGAGTGCAGACCACGAAACTCTCTTAATGTAAAATAACTGGCCTGAAAGCCCAAGTGCTTAAACCAGAATTAATATACTTTTAGAATAACAGACAATGAGCCCTCAGTCAGCAGTTCCCAACTTAGAAGGATGTAAGCTACCTGTTCTGCCACTACAGTGCAGACCACAACCCCTCTCAATGTAAAACAACTGGTCTGAAGCCCAAGTGTTTAAACTAAAAGGCTTAGAATGAGTTACACCAAGCAGTAATAAATACAATTGAGAATGTTTAAGATGATACAAAAGCAAAATAAAGTAGGAAGAAACACAAGTACAGTAAAAGCAGAAGAAATTTTTTTTTTTTTTTTAGAAAAGTAGCAAAAGCAGTAGTAAATACAATTTTCATGCAGTACAAGCTGGCACACTTGAATATGTAGCAATATTAGTCCACACACAGTTTGAAAAAAATGTAATTAAATTAAAAAGGACTAAAAGCAAGTGCAGAAAGGGTTTATTAGGTAGAATGCGGTAAAGAGATGTCCTGGGGGAGTGTCTTAGATCAAATATACAGTGGGGCAGGCACTGCAAAAGCCAACAAATTTAAACTACAACCAAGAATAGGGAGAGGGGGTGGGGGAACAGTTTCAACACAGATGTAAGGAATGTGCAAATTATAAAAATATATATATACTGTTTTCTATAGATTTGCAGAGCAGTAAGACATAGATATCAAGCAGATAATTTAGCTCTATAATACAGAATAACACAGAAAATATACTCAGCTCTATAAACTTGAAGATAGTTCTGTAAGGCTGTCTCTCAAACTAAGGTTCCAGTTTGAATACAGGTTGTTAATTAAAAGGAGACACAGCACTAGCTAAATTATATCAGCTGAAAGACAAGGCAGGAAATGAGGGGTGGTGGTGGAACAGTTTCAATACAGATGTAAGGAATGTGTAAATTATAAAAAAATATATATATACTGTTTTCTATAGATTTGCAGAGCAGTAAGACACAGATATCAAGCAGATAATTTAGCTCTATAATACAGAATAACACAGAAAATATACTCAGCTCTATAAACTTGAAGATAGTTCTGTAAGGCTGTCTCTCAAACTAAGGTTCCAGTTTGAATACAGGTTGTTAATTAAAAGGAGACACAGCACTAGCTAAATTATATCAGCTGAAAGACAAGGCAGGAAATGAGGGGGTGTGGGAACAGTTTCAACACAGATGTAAGGAATGTGTAAATTATAAAAAATATATATACTGTTTTCTATAGATTTGCAGAGCAGTAAGACACAGATATCAAGCAGACAATTTAGCTCTATAATACAGAATAACACAGAAAATATACTCAGCTCTATAAACTTGAAGATAGTTCTGTAAGGCTGTCTCTCAAACTAAGGTTCCAGTTTGAATACAGGTTGTTAATTAAAAGGAGACACAGCACTAGCTAAATTATATCAGCTGAAAGACAAGGCAGGAAATGAGGGGGGGGGACAGTTTCAACACAGATGTAAGGAATGTGCAAATTATAAAAAAATATATATACTGTTTTCTATAGATTTGCAGAGCAGTAAGACACAGATATCAAGCAGACAATTTAGCTCTATAATACAGAATAACACAGAAAATATACTCAGCTCTATAAACTTGAAGATAGTTCTGTAAGGCTGTCTCTCAAACTAAGGTTCCAGTTTGAATACAGGTTGTTAATTAAAAGGAGACACAGCACTAGCTAAATTATATCAGCTGAAAGACAAGGCAGGAAATGAGGGGGTGGGTGAACAGTTTCAACACAGATGTAAGGAATGTGCAAATTATAAAAAATATATATACTGTTTTCTATCGATTTGCAGAGCAGTAAGACACAGATATCAAGCAGACAATTTAGCTCTATAATACAGAATAACACAGAAAATATACTCAGCTCTATAAACTTGAAGATAGTTCTGTAAGGCTGTCTCTCAAACTAAGGTTCCAGTTTGAATACAGGTTGTTAATTAAAAGGAGACACAGCACTAGCTAAATTATATCAGCTGAAAGACAAGGCAGGAAATGAGGGGGGGACAGTTTCAACACAGATGTAAGGAATGTGCAAATTATAAAAAAATATATATACCATTTTCTATAGATTTGCAGAGCAGTAAGACACAGATATCAAGCAGACAATTTAGCTCTATAATACAGAATAACACAGAAAATATACTCAGCTCTATAAACTTGAAGATAGTTCTGTAAGGCTGTCTCTCAAACTAAGGTTCCAGTTTGAATACAGGTTGTTAATTAAAAGGAGACACAGCACTAGCTAAATTATATCAGCTGAAAGACAAGGCAGGAAATGAGGGGGGGTGGGTGAACCGTTTCAACACAGATGTAAGGAATGTGCAAATTATAAAAATATATATATATACTGTTTTCTATAGATTTGCAGAGCAGTAAGACACAGATATCAAGCAGACAATTTAGCTCTATAATACAGAATAACACAGAAAATATACTCAGCTATATAAACTTGAAGATAGTTCTGTAAGGCTGTCTCTCAAACTAAGGTTCCAGTTTGAATACAGGTTGTTAATTAAAATTATTTATGTGTGTGTGTGTGTGTGTGTGTGTGTGTGTGTGTGTGTGTGTGTGTGTGTGTGTGTGTGTGTGTGTGTGTGTGCGTGTGTGTGTGTGTGTGTGTGTGTGCGTGTGTGCGTGTGTGCGTGTGTGTGTGTGAGCATATCCCATACAGCAGTACACATATGGCCATATGGGTGTGCAATGTCCTTGCATTTTACTGACCTGTGACTAGCTCCTGGTCTATATAGCCTACATTTGCCTAGGCATAAATGCTATCCACTACCACCTACATTTGTATGCACAGAACACCCAGGTAACACATATCAAGGGTAGTAGGCCTTGTCACAAGGTATGCGTGCATGATTACCCTGACTGCCCCCATTGTCCCTTACACACTGTTGCACACATATGCACCCAGGTAACCACTCAGGTATACAGCCATACCTTGCTAATGTCATATATGTGCTCTGCTGCTACGCCATCCTGTGCAACTTTATTGCAGCCATGTCTCCATAGCTCAGCCACTCAGACTCCTGGAACAGAAACATACACAGTTATGTGAGACACTTGTCAGTCTGTAATGCTACCATCAGTCTAACATCATGCAACAAATACACACACACTTTGATGTGTGTGCATGACACATGCCAGCATACACTACCTGTCATGCCCACAACAGATCACATGGCTCAACACTACCACACTACAAAACCTGCATGTAAAGTAATGTAGTCACCCTATGCATCAGACACATATTTGCATGTCCCTGCATTGATGGCATGGATGGCAGGGATGTGACACAGGTATTATCACATGCACATGGTGTGGTGTTGGGGCGAGAGACCTATACTGTGCCAAACAGTTGACAGCATGTGTGTGACTCTGGAAGGTGTGCTGGTTAGGTGGGCCATGGAGAAGTGCTGTGTGTATCTCTTGGTGACCTGCATGTGACAGTGATTTCTGAGTGTGTGTATGTGCACAGTCAAGTCTAGTGCTAGCCCTATACACGTGTATGTTGAACAGCTGTTGATCATACACAGCAGAGTGGAAAGTTCACCATCTCTGGCCATGAACACAGGAACTGGCTCTGCCAGGAGTGGCACTGGTGCCACCATACCCAGGGTCAGATGTGGTGCTAGTAGCTGACAGTGACTGCTGTCTCTTGGGACCATGTCTCCCACAGGACTGCACAGGCCACATGCCTATGGCCTGCCATGTCATGGTGTAGACATCACACTTCCTTCTCTGGTGCTGAAGGTACTGCCACCATGGGAGCGTGAGTGTGCACTCTTCTGATGTGGATTCTGTGGCACCCACCTCCAGGATGTATGGGTTGATGGATGCTTGTGAGCTGGTGGTTGTTCCCAAGTTCATCAGGAATTCCTCTGTAGCTGATGATGATTGTTCTGCTGCAGGCCCTCCACTGGTGGCAGCATGATGCCTGGCCACAGCGGCTGCCCTTTGCCATACAGCATTGATCATATCTGTGACCTAATGTTGTACCTGCTCATAGGTCCTGTCCTGTTGGTGTGTATGGTTGACTGCTGTGATGTGGTCAGCCCACATTGCTGCACATTGTTCATGATGCTGGTGACCACTGGACAGCAGAATGTTAAGGTGCAGTGTGAGGCCATCCAGGATAGCATTATTTTCAGTCGCTGAAAATGATAGCGGCATCATTTGATACTTCGTCCCTGAGAGTCAACAAGAGGGGAACACATCAAAGGACCAGATACGTGAACATCCACTATCAACAGACCATGCACAACTGAAATGACCTGCACTATCCACTGCTACCTCCCATGTCTTAACCTGCAGTCTATCAACACACTACATATGTGTCTTTCACCAACATAGTAGCACTACCAGTTATGGCCCTGTGTGCCATGCCAGAGTTTGCTTTATGTCTGCACACAAATCAATGCCATCTTCTGTGATATGTCTTCT
Source organism: Protopterus annectens (assembly GCF_019279795.1). Taxonomy (NCBI): domain Eukaryota; kingdom Metazoa; phylum Chordata; order Ceratodontiformes; family Protopteridae; genus Protopterus; species Protopterus annectens. The sequence goes on along the minus strand of NC_056729.1, from coordinate 225,055,389 downwards.
ATGGGCAAAGTCCCACTACTGTGTCATACAGCCACTGTCAGACAAATTGGTGTGTGTTATTACAACTATATGGGGACAGTCCAGCAACAACAGTGTGCCACAATGACATACAACAATGCAAACCTGCTGAAGTATATCTTCCTTGTAGGCATCATACTTCTCCAGTACACAGATGTTAGCATAATCTGTATTAGTGCCTGGTATATGTGGTCCTTTTGGCACTCACAGGTGGATGTCTGACAAACTGTTTGGCCAATAATTGATGGATGCTGTCAAAATATAAGAATCTGGCTGTCATACTCCAGACACCTCAGAATATACGTATGCTACAGTAATATCTGTTAGTTTATTCATAGTATTACTTTGATGGCCAATATCTACACTCTGTGGCTGAGGTTGGGACTGGCCCCCCCCACTAATAATGGCTATGAGTGCAATTCCTGCTGTAGGGGGTTGCATGGCATGTTAGCGATAGCTCTCAAGTAATGAGGTATGATTGTCAACAAAACTGTGACCTAGCCAGCGTACATCAGGGACAGTCAGGGACACCTTTACAACATCTGAACTATTCCTGTGTGTCAGTCACAGACTGAGAGGAGCTGAATAATTGTGCATCATGTGATATTAAAGCTATGTCCACCCTTATTTACTGTGAATATGTCTATCTCATAATCCACTAGCTTTTGTACAGGGGCAGACCATTATAGGATGGAGTAAGAGGGACACAGTTATCATTTGATTCAAAGCATGCACAGTTGAGAGGCCTGCCCATAGCTGTTGGACAGCGGATTATCACCAACATGTCATTCCTATAAATGGACTACAGGCCTACTGTCGGAATCCCTACTTCTCATACCTCCTTCCTCCCATCTGTGTCCCATTATATGGGACATGTATTACATACCTGTTAGAGTGATGTAATCCTTTTGTGAAGAAATCCTCAAGAAAAGTATTTCTAAATCTTAGTCTGTCTTGATAAGGCAACATGCAGACCTGTTTCCCATAGGTAGTTGATTGTCTTTTGTAGGTAATGCTCATTAACAGGTAATTGCCTGTGAGCCAATCTGTGGCTCAGACTTGCTGATTGCATTCAAAACAGCTGGGTTGCACTTTCATTATCCAATAATATTGCTCCACAGTGCAATATTTATCGCCTTCATGTAGGCCTTGGCTGCTTTCCTAGTCTTTGAGATTGACATTAGTTTGGTGTGGAGACTACAGCATTGCAGAGGGTAGGCACAAATACTGTCCAGTGTTAAGATTTATGAGGTATTTCAACAGTTTTGCATGCTATGTTTTGACCATTGTCTCATGGCAATGTGATTATCTGGCAGTTCAGTGTGAAACATTGTGGTTTGAAGTCAGTAAGGGGGACATGTGAGTGTCAGATGTCATACCCATCATAATATGCATCCTGATGCAGTAGCTGCTAGTCTATCAGCTAACTATGTTTGTAGGGGAAAACTGTGAAACATGTCCCTGTTGCGGGACCTTTGCCCCCCTTTATGTATGGGTTTGTCTGGATCCCTTGTTCTGGGGGTGTGAGGTATGGCAAGTCCGTAGCAGGTAGCTTAACATACAGCTGCATATGTTGCAGGCTGCAGCTGTTGCAGCAGCCGAGAACACATAGGGTGAGTGTGAACACTTTGAAGGACAGCAAGCTGTATGTGTCACTGAGGCAGCAGTGTCATCTCTGTTGTTACAGCAGAGCCAGGGTGAGGGTACCATTTACAGTCCACTCAAGGGATGTGCTTAACATACATCTATTATGTAACAGTGCCAGTCACAGAGTAGTAGGCAGTGTGTCCCTACCAACAGGCCTTTGACTTGCAAACATGGGTAGCAGTTAATTCAGTAGCAGCAACCTGTGTTGGTCAAAATTGCACGACTTAGTCATTATTTGCTGTATTCAAAAGAATGTAATTGAAGTGCAACAGACTGGATTCTTACCCAGGACTATGGGTGACAAAATGTACTGTATGCAAGGTATTTAAGAGACTAAGCTACTGAGTGAGTGCTGCAGCAGGTGTAGTTGCAAGATATATATGCATGAATACAGTCTGTGACACACGTCTGCATCCACCATTATAAACATGGCTTTCAAAGGTAGTTGTGCAGCAGGATCCCAGATGTACACATATTCACTTTGCTATTGCTGCCTTAGCAGGTGTGTTTAAAGATTTTGCTAATGAAATTGGATGGTTACCTGTTATCATACCTCTCAACCTGTTAGAGCAAAAACTCTAGACAAAGTCATGCATACAAGTAGGACAAATGCCCAAAACTAGGGACAATCTTTGCATATTACTCTTACAAACATAGAATGTTGATAGAATAACAGGATTTGCATTTGTTTTCTGAAGGGTATGAAGTGTGACACTCAAATAGCTGCCATGATTTCCTAATCTCAATCTTTAGTGACTTGCAACTACTTTGCCAGAAGCATATGTATGTATGAAAACCAGGCCAAACATAGGGGGCAAAACTGTAGACATTCTGCAACAGTCTGTACAGTTGATAAGTATATCAGCTATTCCAGGCCTCATGTACATCCATTATTATAAACTGGCTGTGTACTGGGGAAGTGTTTGCATCACAGTCCCGAGTACACTGCCATTTTTCCCATTACATGTATTTGCAGTCTGTCAGTGGCAATCGGTTGCTGGAAGCATTGATTTTGATTCAGAGCTGAGTGACTTAGTGGGCTAATGCACTGTGCTGTAGTTGACAGGGGCCTGGGTTTGACATGTGGCAGGGGTGATTATTTTGCAGATGTGTCTAACACTTTGAGAAAAACATAAGATTATTAAGGCACTTTTAGGCACAGTTAAGTGGGTTTGCACAGGTTTGTGCAAACCCGTGCTAAAAATTAAAAAAAAACATGCTAAAAAGAAAAAAAGAAAAGGAAAATGGGCTGATAGGAAAGTGGTGAAATGGGAGCAAGCAGGGGGGAAAAACATACTGACAGGCCGGTATGGATGTGCAAGACAGGTGTAGGAAAAAAACATAGCTCACTGTTTCTTGTACAGCAACAGCTGTGTATTTTTACAGATTTTCTACAGGAATTTTGACCCTCAACCCCAGAGAGAGGGGTAAGGACAACAGAAATGTGTTGTCAAGCCAATTGGACCAAATTCATTGTGTCCAGTGGACAAGTCTGCAAAATGGAGAGCTATGTATGGGGTGATATTTTTGTGGGACAGATGCCCTTTTTTTTTTTTAAGGACAGAATGGAATGTTGGGGAAGGGATGTAGGTACATGTGGGGAGTTACATTGGATAGGAAAGGTTACATTTGCAGACACACAGGACAGACAAGACAGCATACAGGGGCAGTGTGTAACACATGAGGGAGTAAACCCCTTGGATAGGGAAGGTGTTGTGGAATCAAAAGTGCATGTGCCTCCAGGTGGCAGCAGTGTGATTGAAGTCCCCACCCATGGGCAGTCAACACTGTTCCTTAACTCCCCCATAGGTGACTGTGCTGGAGGCTGGACACTGGGGCACTTAGGCCTCATCAAGTTGTCCAGTCTGTTCTTAGTCAAGAACAGCTGATGTTCATAGCTCCTATGAACAATCCTGCATACCTGGATGGTAGTTGATCCTGGGTGACACATCCCCTACTCCCAGAGTGGATGGGCCCTGTCCTCTGAGGTGGTTCCACCTGAAGTTGGTGCAGGGTCAGCAGAGGGGGCACCACCGGCTTGGGTCTCAGATGAGCTGGTACTCACTGCCATGGCTGGCTGAGGTAGGGTAGGCAGATCACCGGAAACCGGCCTACCCTGACATGCTGTGGGTATGCAGGTAGAGCAATAAACATGAGTTATTAACTAAACAATTGTTAGTAATAACAGCATGCCAGAACATTGTAAATAACCCATTACATTTAAATGCATATTATGTGAAATACAACAGTAAATAACAGAACAGTCATTATATTAACAGCATGCCAGTAACAGTTATGGCATAAGGCCAACAGAATTGGTAATTCAAAAAGATATGTTAATATGCAACCATAGTAATACATAACATTAATAAAACACATGCCCAAAATAAAGTTTATGGAACAACATATGTTAATAGCAAATTATAACCAATATATAACAATAATACATATATGAAGATGAGTGGAGGGAAGATAGAGAAATACAGTCCATTAACACCATCATGGGTTATATAGTTGACAACAGTATTGCTATCCACTCTACAGGTCTGTCCTTTCTTTATGTGTAAATGTGCCCTATAGTTGCTGCAGCAAAATCATTCATCTCAAGCTATCTGCATGGGACACTATGGCCCAGGCAATAACACCTGCAGGTACACAACTACAAAGGACACTTGCATATCAAGTGGACCTATATAACTACCAAGGAGTACTGTGGACTAATGCACTGTCAATTTGATACTGACATATAATCATGTCAATTATACATCTGTGACAAAGGGATTACACAACAGTAATTACATTCTGTGACAGGGTGACACTTGAGAGACATGCATGTGTACAGTACAGAGAGTACACAACTATCATGCCTTGCTTGGCAGACATGGGTTTCATACCTAATAACAGTGACTGCAGGGAACATGTGCATCACGTGTAGTAACTGAGTATTTCAGCCTTTACAAGACACTCCAGGAATACAGCCATACCTCTATTATACCTGTTATGTCATTTATTTTATTATATTTTGTTGTTATTGAACCTATTTCTTTTATTGTTTGCATACATAGTACATTCATGATAATGATTTTAACAGTCTGTGACATCTGAGTAAACAATTATTTACACATGCTATGAGCTATCTTACCTATTTACCTGTGTCCCTATGGAGAGAATGGTATTTGTAATTACACAATATTTCTTTTATGTTATATTTTGTTATTACTGAACCCATTTCCTTTATTGCTTGCATAAATAGCACATTCGTGATAATGACTTTAATAGTCTGTGACATCTGCACAAACAATTATTTACACATAATATGGGCTACCTCACTCATTTACCAGTAGTCCCTGTAGAGAGAATAGCTGTCATCATAACATACTTATTAGTACATCGAACTGGAATTGAACCCTGGTTTGTGTGTAGCAAAATGTACTTTGTACACAGCATTTAACAAACTGTGCTACTGAGTCACTGCTGAAATCTGCCTGACTGATTTTTGACTCGAGCTCATCTGGAAACAAAATATGACCTGGTACTACTACTACTACAGTGTTGTCATGCACTGCAGTGACAGCTGGACACACCTACATGAAATGCAATCATGGCAGAGATACTAGGTAACCTATACATTACTAAGTAAAATGCAGGTGTATACAATATATTGTTACTGGCTTGAAATATCAGCTCTCATTTCACAAGCCTTGCCCAGCAGTTTATTATAGATACCTTCATGCATTTACTGGTATAGTTTTGAGTTTTTATTGAACAACAGTTAATGTAATGCTAGTGTTGCAATACAGCTATGATTCCATAGTTATCGGGATAAACACTTTATTTCATTTACTTTATCAAGGTTACTGCTTTACTCTTCCTTGCATATTTCACTACATATGGCAGTAGTTCCTTATTGCAGTAGAGGTCTATGACCACATTCATTGCAATACAATCAAAACTGTATATAACTACTGGCAGTTAATGCTTTACTCTTTGCTACTTATATGACTATAGATTGCAAGTTATATCCCTTCTCACCACACTCACTATGCAACCTGGCCAGGCTCCCCTCATCAACCTCAACATTGTGAGCTCTTTCCTCTGTAGCTGTAGGGAGTGAAGCACACCATTATGCATACCTGTCTGTCTAACATTCAGATTAGGTACTGGTAAAGTAATGCTAACAGTACTTACAAACTTATGGGGGCATTCCCAGCCCAAGCTTCATAGATCCAGGTGTCCAGAAGATCTTCCTTTCAATGCTTCAGGTCATCATAGTGATGAAGGACCTGCTCACCTGTGTGAGGGATACCAGTAGCACTGGTGAGATAGTGTGCCAGCTGGTCTCAGGCCTCTGCCTTGTACTGAGAGCCCTGGAACTGTCCCTGCAGCAGCTGGTCTTCATGGCCTTTCACTAAGAGTCCAATCATGACCCTGGACTCCAGAATGCCCCACTGCTGCACCTGGAAGCATGGACCCTCTCCAACACTTGCCATAGTTACCACATGGTTCAAACCCCAACTGGTTATGCAGTATTCTTACGTGTTGAGCTTAATATAGCCTGTTTTCCCACACTTTCATGCCATTGGGCAATATTGAAAAATGCAGCACATGACTTGGCACTGTGGAAACTAGCTCAGCTCATCTGAGCAATGCTTAAACTAGCAATGCTTAGCACTGCTTAGCAGTGAACAAACCAACTAAGCAGAGCTGTATGAAGCCAAGCAGTGCCAAGCAGTGCTAAAATGGATCTTGTTTAAACAGTGCCTGGCATGGCTTAATGGGGCTTAGCGAAGCTTAACCAAGTGCAGTACATCAGGATTTAATACTAATTGGTATAATTTGTATTTGGAAAATAAAGCTGTAATAACCCTTCTGTGTATTCATACCCAATACCTACTGCACATACGGCTGTTACTCTAACCATGTGGCTATGTACATAAATAGAATATTGCTATAGTTTTAGATATACCTCTCAGCTACATTTAAGCACTGCTGAGCACCATGCAGCACTGTGCAAACCCCATCAGCAGTGCTTAAACTTGACCTTTGCATTAATAATTAAATGTATCTAGTTTTTATTTTTGGATGTCTGGCATGTGTCAAATCCTGCATGACACACCGTGCCATGCAAACATAAAAAAAAAAAAAACACATCTAACTACATTATCATAATGTACTTTGACAGTGCAGGGGGTATGTTACTCATCTGCAGACACAGTTAGTAACACACACCCTGCACTGATTCAATGACCGTGTTCCATGGCTCTCCCTCAGTAATGAGCCATCATTAAGATGCATGGTGCACTACCAGTGGGGAAGTGCGTACATGGCCAGGGTACCTTCTGTGTAGGCTGTACACTACACCTAGACCAATTTTATCAAATCTGGGGGAAAGGGAAAATAGTGTAGAATTAAGTCATACATTTATAATGAATAATAAACTGAATGATCAAAAAAGAACATTTTTTCCATTTACCAACAAGATGACCACTGGGCATCCTGCCATGCAAAAAGAGGTGGTAGAGTGAGTTAGTGGGCCAGATATGGGAATCATGTGCACTGCAGGATGTTGGGCAGTGACACTGGTGATGCAACTCCATGCATCACAATCTACCTGGCAGTTGATGAAATGGTAGCCTTTCCTCCTGTAGTATCACTCCCTCTATGGACCAGATGGGACCCTTGTTACAACATGGGTTCAATCTAATGCACTGAGTACCTCAGGGAAACATGCAGTTCCATAAAAGGCATGCGTAGCCTGGGCTCAGTCCTGAGGTGACAGCAGCAAATAGATGTATTGATCCACATTTCAAGAGTACATGAGGGAACTGCTGAAGTATCCTTGAGTCAGCCATCTGTGAGATACCCACTGTGCTCTACTCTGTCTCTGAAAGGTAACCCATGGCAAGTATAGTGAGAGCTGGCTATACATACCTTATTATCCACAAGGACAGGAAGGCCACACATCCCAACAGTAACCCTATGGGGATTGTGCATGCTCACTAAGACCCTTATAACATCTCTGTTCACTCTGACTGTATGAAGGATTTCCTGATTCTTAAAATTATATTGTTATACTCTACCTATATCTCTGCCTTCTTGGCTGGTGAACTATTGGGCACAAGTGATTTTGGCTCTGCAGTAAAAGCATCTCACACCAGGAATTAACTGGGCTAGCAGCAAATGACAGCATCGTCACTGATTGTAAATAACTAGAAAAGGTATGCTTTCTCCTTTTATATTGAATCTATGGAGGGTAAGGGAACATGTCAGTTTATGACTATAAATTGTAAACAGGTGGGAGAAGGACTTATTAACATATAGGATTTCACATAATTTCTCATTTATGTCTCATTATTTGTACTTTTGCATACGTGCATTCATGGCTGTCATGCTTTCTCATAAATGGCCTCTATGAATCACGTTTTTGATGCATCTGCGATGGGCACAGATCTCCTTAACATGTCCACATGTGACTTTGAATATCACTCTCAATATTCAGACAAGTCAGTGTCATTGTTAACTAAGCTGCAATGGTCTCCATGTTTACAAATCTGGTTTTCTGCTATTGGGAACAACACATGATTTATAATATTTTATACTACTTGAACCTAGTCTGTTACTATTTCTTACAGATGTATTTTTATTTAGAGGGGAAGTAAGGTAGAATTGTATGTTTTATTCAATTAGTTCAACAAGAACTTTTTTTTTTGCAGTCTACCACTTGCATTGATCAGCAATCTGTCCACCTGTTTTGGATTTATGGCTATACAAGGAATACATTCTGAATTACATACAGGTAGGCCTATATACTAAAGGAAGTTCTAGCAACATGTTGCTTCATTATAATAGTAAGCACCTCACATGCATTTTAGCTAATACAGGAAAAAATCATTTTGGACATTTATTCTAGTCTGATTATACATGAACATAAATTCAGCAGAACTTAAAAGTCTAGCTGACAAGTTTGAATAAGGGGTTACCGTGAGAATTATGCCGACAGAGTAATGAAGGAGAGAAATAAAGAAGAGGTTATTAAATATTCTTAATTATAATAATAAAATAACAGACTAAAAGCAGCAGTTTTATTCACCTAGCACCTCGGTTACCAGAGCTATAAGGGTATAAGAAAATAAAAAAATGCACAAACTTAGTACAATAAGTACAAGTTAAATCAGAAGAATGAATGCATTAAAAAAACTAATAAGCAGAATATAACAAATAAACTAAGGCAAAAACAAATTCAACAGGTGAGAGAATCTGAGAGGGTTTTCGCAATTAAGTAATCCACCTCAAACCATCCATATGGGAGAGGTTCATATACATGCAAATTCAGACAACAGAAATGTACACGCATTCAAATGCACATGCACACACACACACCCACACACACACATGCACACACACTTGCAAGAAAGTCCATATATTCAGATGCCCATGCAAGCTTACACTCAATCATAGACATTCCCACATGCACAACCTCACATGTGCTCATCCACAAATAAGCCTCCTTGCACTGGTTCAGACTCAAAGAAGCACTCACCCATATCCACTCATGTACATTCCAACACACACACACACACACACACACACACACACACACACACACACACACACACACACACACACACACACACATAAAATCAAATGTTTCTCATGATGAAGGTTTGTTACACCAACAGAAGTAATTTGATTGCTTCTGATGGCATTAAGTTTGTGTTAGTTCGTGAACAGTGGAGATCTGAGAATTTGCCTTTCCTCATTGTACAGTCACCTCAGAGTTGGTATATATAATTAGCAGGGTTTATGGGGGAGTGTTTTTTTTGTTATTTTGGCTTTCAGTTTTTCATGATAGATGTTTAGTAGTTTGATATTTGTATACTTTGATATTTTGAAGTACATCCATATAAACAGATATACAGTATGTGTATATATGTACACATATATAGATGTATGTTTCTTTTTTGCTTATTTTCTTCATTCTTCTCATCTCCCCACAATTCAGCTTAATATTTACCTTGTTCACCACTCACCATTTTCACTTTTCTATGTTTCACATCTCAGGTCCATGAATAAGTTAATGAAAAGGGAGTGAGAAGGTGAGAAGTAAACAAAAGAGACAGACATCTAGATTCAGTCTGTGGCATGTTGTATTTCTTAGATATGTGCGTGCTATCATCTACTTTTATGAAGTCATTAGAAAATGGTGTAGATTATAAATAATGGAATTGTAAGTTATGATGCATTGGGTTATGTCAGTCAAGGTTCTAGTAGGGCAAATGTTTGAAAGCCCTTCATTCTGAAGAAAAATCATATTATGTGTGCAACATTTTTTTTTCATTTTGGAATCATACAGATTTACTGACTCTTAGAAATGATTGATAATGAACTTAAAATCATGTAATATTAAACACCAGTATAACATCTTAAAGAGCTTTTGTAAAAAGTTTTGTTTTTCTTTATTTTTCTCTCATTGTCTCATCATTTTAAATTTGACAAACCAATCTCATATTTTGGGTAGCAATTAACGTGCACAATCCAATCAAACAAACAAAGAAATAAAGAATAATCTGTGCATTACTATTCATTTTTGAGTAACAATTATTAATACATCTGTATTGCGATTCAAAAGACAGGCTTCCATTCATTACAATTACTTTTGGAAACAGGTTTTACTTTACTTTGATAGAACTCCGTCATTTTGCAGCTCTATTGTCTGACACGTTATACAGTTTTGTTTGAATGTTCATATTATTTTTTATAACCATTATTTTGTTCTTTTTTTAAAATTCAGTATGACTGCATAGCTTCTATTATCATACAAAATGCATTGTTATTTTTATTAGAACTGAATGCACTGAATGTTATGATTTTATGTTTAAATGGTCCACGTGTTATAGCATTGGCATGCACTTCCAAGTCATTTTTTAATAATGAAGAATATTCTGTGTGCTATTAAATTCACTTAAACTATTGTACTCTGTATTACTTCTAAAAGTTACACACATTATTCCCTGCATTATCTTTGTATCTGCGGTGTGCAATAAACTGCTAAAGCAGGATGTTGATTTAGGAGAAACAGTAGGAGTGATTCAGCACTGTATGTATTCTATTTAACCATAAAAACATGGAAACAAATCGGCAATCTCTGATTTCATTTCAAAATTACAAAAGTAGAAGATAACTGCTATAATCAGTAGAATGACTAGTCACAATTTAAGATAATATCTTAAACAAAGCAGAGGCAAAATATATGTATTCAGGTTGCTTTCATATCTTTTTGATAGTATAGGCTATCATAGACAAAATTATTTTAAGCATTGGCTTTTTTAGAATTTAATGACAGTAGACAATACTATGGTTTTATTTCATTGCTGGCTAGTGAGATTCAAATATCATACTTGAATTGCGAGAAATGGAGAGTAAGATTTGACCATGAGGTAGAAAATATAATTGCAGTGACTGAATTTATGGTAATAATATCCTAAGACATACAGATAAGATGCTGAAAAAATGTGAATTCAAAGAAGACCTAATAAGATAGGAATATGCTGAAAGCATAATATTTAAGTGACAAAAAGTGAAGTCAAGTTGCAAAGAACTAGTGTTTGGAAAACAGAACTGATAGAAAGAAATAGGGATATAAGAGGGTTACAGTATAAAAATATATAGTGGGGATTCAATATGAAAGTGCTTAGAGGGTATGAAGGTCTTGGCATAGTTCTGGCTGTCTGTAGAATAAGGCAATGCATATCAGGGCACTTAGACGTGAGGCAACCCTTTGAATATATCATACATGCTGATAAATGAAGGGCAGATTAAGATAGAAAAATTAAAACAGAAGGCAGAGAAGCTTGGCAGCTAAGAATAAAAGTCAGTATGCCAGTGGAGAGTTTAGAGATGTGACCAGCAATTAAGGGACTAGTAATGAATTCATTAAAACAGGAAACTCTTATGTAGAGAGGTTAATAAGAAGGAAATATAAGAATAAAAGTAAAAATACAAACAAGGAAAAAGAGAAATGGATTACTAATAGAAAAATAAAAATAATAAAAATAATCACAGGAATAGTAAATTATGGATAAAAATGTCAGTCCTTCAAAGTTTGTTAAAAGAAGACTGTTTTCACAAACTGGAGCCTTAAAGAAAAATAAATGTGATAAGGGATGGTGCAGTACTTCTTAACGAGCAAGGATCGATTAGAGACAGTAAGCATTTGAAGCTGTTTTGATAAAAAGAAGCTATGTGCAAATGAGTTCCCCTTGCTAGTATAAAATATCACTTGTTATCAGTAGTTGCTTGTACTTAGTAAAGGAAATAGTAAAATAATCTAAGGTTTCCTGTAGTCTGATGACAGAATGCTAATAATGAAAGATCATAGCACAGGGTATTTTGCAGTAATAATGTTAAGAGCATAGGCAACATTGATATTATGTATTGGCTAAATCCTTCCATCTATATAATTTCTACTGCAATGCATAAATTTGTTTCTCTTGTAAAACATAATAAACTGTTATAGCGTGCCCAAGTTTGTCACGAGGGCCCATATTTAATAGCTGATTTCCAAAGACAGAAATTCTTTTTCCTCATGTTTCATTACATGAATCTCTAAAACACTGCCACTTGAACTACATCTAATATAAATTTAATTTAACTGACATTAATAAAATACAATATATAATTTGAAAGAAGCACATGCCCTGCATCATCTGACATGGAAGGCTTTGCTCCCACAACCCTCAAACGAATTTATACTCCATGAAGCATAGATGTTGTAATTAGTGTTATACCTTTCAATCTTAATATGAGGCTTTGGAGTTAGAATACTTATGCTTTTGGTAGTAGAATCCTAGCTCAATCATCAACATTTTTTTGCTTTATACATGTGCTATTGTACTTAAATGGAAGTGCACATGTGTATACCACTACATCTAGGAGTCATGCAAGCAGTATTTATTTTACTTTTACATAAAATGTCATTTTTACTGCTTGGAGAATTTGCTTTTCATTCATGACAGTATATTTTCACTTTTCATTCAAGCTTATGTGTCCATGACTATGTTTCTCCTTATATTCTAAAAGCAGTCATATGATCACTATCTACTCTTAAATAGTTTGAGAAATAAACATCAAATAAATTGAAGAGACCAGATCATATTTGCAAAAGGGATTATTTATTTTCAGACACATTTGGTTTATTCCCTGGATATTTATTTATTATTTATTTATTTTACATTTGTTAACCGGGAAAGACTGACTGGACACATGTCCCTTTTCAGTGGAGGCCTAGGGAGAAAAGCTCCAAAAAATAGATATATATTCCATCTGGTTCTCAAGAATAAGTTATGGTACTGGGTGCTTGATCCCAGATCTACTAAACTGTCAGAATAGTATATTCCTACGTCACCAGATGGGTTGCAAACTGGCTCACGGACAGAACCCACATGGTGAGAGTTGTGGGAGCTAGGTTCGACTCTAAACCAGTTACAACTGGCATTTCCCAGGACTCAGTCCTAGGACTTCTCCTGTTTGCATATACTTCTCAGAGGTACAGGCAAGCACAGGAGGACTATGGCTGACCAAGTTCACAGACGTTTGCAAACTAGGGGCTATAACTGACTCTCCAACTGACACAGACATCCTCCAAAAGGGTCTCAGTGAGACGGATACCTGGTGTTAAAACCATGGCCTCAAGCTAAATGCCAAAAAGTGCATAGTCATCTGCTTTGGAAAAAACAAAGTACCCACAAACTACCACATAGGTGGTAATCCCCTAAATATGGAAAATGTAATAAGGGATCTGGGGATCCAAGTAGATAGTAACCTCTCCTTTGATAATCACATTGCCAAAGTGGTTAGAAAATGCTTCTATGTGGCCCACCTAATCACAAAAGGGTTCACATCCAGATCAAAAGAGGTCATTGTGCCCCTCTACTCACCACTCATCAGACTCATCATAGAGTACAATGGCACATTTGTGATGTACCTTACAAGACATCTGCAACAGCTGGGAAGACCACAGAAGTACCTCACCAAGAGGATCACTAGCCTCAAACAGATGCCCTATGCAGCTCGACTCAAGAAACTCCAGCTGTTCTTGGTTGCATACCGCCTACTCAGAGGTGATCTTTGCCTGACATACACAGCCATGTCCAACCCAGAATTGATGGACATGCTCTACCTAAAGAAAACCTTATCACTTCGAGCCACACGCTCTAGGGATCTAAACCTCACCACAACAATAAATAGAACATGCTGGAGGGATACATTCCTGTCCCAGAGACTTCCCATGCTTTGGAACAAGATTCCAATCTACATTAGGCTGAGCTCCTTGCTAACACTCTTCAAGAGAAACCTTGATGGGTGGATGGGAAACAGAAAGTTTACCCCGGGGATCACTTTAGTGGGTCTGCTGGACAGAGGCACAGGGAACTAATCTAAGGGGGTGGCGAAAGCCAACACATTCTGGCTAAGCTTATAAATGCCTTCAGGCAGTTAGCCTAGCACCTACCTATGAACCTATGAATCTATTTTATTTGTATTATTCAAAAAAAAGTCAATATTCCTGTTTTGGGTCTTGGAACTCCATGTATGCTTACTTTGTATGTGTGAAGTTGCATTAGCAAGTAAATAAAAAGCTGTTTACTCAACAGAGAATTTTTGCAAAGCAGCTTAGCAGCTCTGGACCTGCTGTGAATAGAAAATAATGAAATTACACCTTATTACATTCCTACCTTCCATTTTGAGAGGTGCAGAAACAGTCTTTAAGAGGAAGCTGGCTGGGGTAATGGAATAAGTAGAAAGTAGCCATAACCTATTGGTTTGGGCTTTTTCAGATGACTGAGGTAGGCTGAATGAAAGTGAAAAAAGTAGAAAGACTCATTGAGGTATGACTATGCATGAAAATGCATCTTTTATTCCGTTTTATTTGCATTATATAATGTCTGTTCTCCTTCCTGCTCTCCTGTTCAAAATTGCAACTAGGGCATTTGACACCATGAGCAGTACCTCAGACTGCTTTCTCCATCAACTCTAAACTAAGGCAAAAATAAATAAATAAATAAATAAATAAAAAAACTGCCCCCCTTAAAAAATATTTTGATCTGAAACTATAACCACCTGATTACTGCAAATGTAATGATGCAACAAGCAGCTTGCTAAACTTCAGTTCTTTACTTGTGACTGCAAAACCTGTATAGTCATTCATTTATGAAGTTATGATATCCTTGTGACTTCTTAGAGCAATATCAGTACTCTCACAACTTTGACACCTGCCATTTGCTTCCCTTAATAGTTTTACATCCTGCACAACTGTCCTCTGCATCGATTGTGTTGATAGTTCTGCTTCTTTGGAAAGGTGCTGCTGTCAGACATTTTGTAGAACAGTATGACAATATGTATTGCTTTTATTGAAACATTTAATATCTTGTCATAAGCAGATAATCCACATGTATTCAGTAAACAAACTATCTATAATTGCTTTGTACTGATACTCTCTGTAGACAAAAATATCTGATCCTGTTGTTATTTGTGCATGTTAAACAGTCTTTATTCTGGCATTGCAAATGTAATGTATATATTTGTGCGAATCCTTGTGGAATACTTTTCCATGACCAGTGACTGTAATGGATGCATTTGGGTGCTGCTGTATATTTAGATGGCTCTGTGTGGAGGTAATGCATATTATTTTAAAGTAATAATTTGGACATGATTTCTTTCATTTCCATCACATTCAGACATCAACTTTATTGAATAAGGTTTGATCAGTGATAGTCTAGGAAGGAGTATGCTAAAGCAACTCACAATGAATCAATGAGTACCACTGCACATCTCACAACTTAATTCTCAAGTTGAGTTCTTAGCTGTGATTCATTTTCTGTGGACTCTGCATGCTGTTTCTGTCTCTCATCAAACGTTTCTTGCTTCGTCCCCTAACCCTTAAATGGGAAAGGGAATTTTGACAGATCAGTCTAGATGTCATCCTCAACCTGTGTACTCATTTACAATTAGTCTAAAACTGGCCTTGATTAGAAGTTTGGGCAGATGGCCACCACAACTTGTATGGAAGGCTGGTGACAGTGTGGTCATTTTTTATGTAACCTTTCCTCAGAGGAGAGTCAGGTCACTGTAACTTATCTAGGGACAGTGTGCTGTCTAAGAGCAACATTATTGTTTCACATTCCTTTTGCATTAAAAACAAAGCTTGTGGTATGGCAGCACTTAAAAGCCATAGAGATACATAGCTACCTAGATTATCTACTGCGCTACATTGATAATGTAATGAAAGGCGCAAAAAGAAAAGTTTACTTGAAAGACAGAGGCCCAGCATTTCCTGGTGCAAGAAATGATGAGTAGAAGTCAAAAACTGTTGACCAGCATTCCAGATTCAAACTCACTGTAACAGATAAAGTGGCAAATTGATCTGCAGAGATCCAGTGGAGAACAGGAGAAAAGATCAGTCATGAATGCATATGATCTGGACTTTCTTGTAGGAAAAAAAGTTAGGAGGTGAAAAGACATTAAAGAAACATGATAACAAAATATTGAAATGTGTAAAGAAGTAAACACCAAAATACAATAACACGAATGAAAATAGAAACAAGAGATGTCTAGCGGCTACTTCAGCAACACAAAGTAAGGAGCAGATGTGATCACAGAGCTAGTCTAGGGGTAACCAGCACTTGCAATTTACAGAGAGAGGCAGAAGCATGAAAGGAAGGAGAGAAGGAAGAAACAGAAAACAGTGCTGGTGAAACACATACTGTCTGATACACAAGGAGACATTGATGCCCAGGGTTGAACATCAGGGATGTAAGGAAATTGGACTGGCCCAAGGAGTATGGCTCCAAAAAGCAACCAGAAAGATGTGTGGAAAATGTAGGATGAGAAGAAAAATGAAAATAGGGAACTGGGAAATGACAAATATGGACCAGAAAGAAAAAAATATATCAATCTGATACGAGCAATGCAGGAATCACAAAAAGGCTTCCTGCAGTGTACTAAATGACACTACAAACTAACTCCATATAATAAAGGGAAGGGAATTGCAATAACAGAAGGAACTGGATCCAATCATGGTGACAGGGTGATGTGGGTGTGAAACTCCAACCTTCCTGATAAGGTAAGAACTTTTTCAATTCAGAAACAGGGCCAAACGGATATAAATGATGTCATGAAAATTGTAAATGAACCCAAGCACTGGGCCATTTTTCTGTAAAAAACATACAAAAAGCATTGTAAGAATAAAAAAAAATCAATATTGGGGTAAACATAATATAAAAAATGTAAGTAATCGTGCATTGTGACATTATGTATTAGACCAGGAGAGATAAACTGTGGAGAAATGAATAGATGTGTAGAAAAGGGAAGGAGGATGTCAGAAGAGAAAAGCATAAATTCACACAGTGAGCACCAAACAGCACCGCATAATTTGGGAGTGCATGGATGGCACCAAGAATAGGCATGGATAAATGAATCAGGCTCAGCTTGGTGGAGAAAACAGGAAGCGGAGGTCATGCAAAAGCTGCAAGTGGGTAACATTTTTTAAACAAACTAGCAAAATAGGAAAGCATAAAAGAAGATGGAAAAAAAATAGTATCCTAGAATACAGAGAGCATCTTACTTGATAACCTGAAAGAAAGTGCATGCAAGAATTAAAAGGCTAGAGGAAACGTAATTGGCCATGAAGTGCACATGGCACATTTTTACCTGGCTAAGACATTCAACACTATTCTGTATGCTGGCATCATACCAAAAGGTACATGCCTTAAAAATTGACTGATATGCATTACGATGGATAGCAAACTCGTTGACAGATTGACTCCAAACAGTGCACACTACAGGTACCACACTAGTAATTATGAAAGTGACCGGTGATGCCAGTCGGGGCCTGGTGCTGTGAGTGCTCCAGTTTGGCATTTACTTCTTAGACCTCCAAGAAGAGAGCCAAGGCCACTGGCTAACAAAGTTTGCAGATGACTGCAAATTGTAAATTGTTGCTGTTAAGTCATCTATGACACTCAAACTCTCAATAATGAATTTGCTGAGTAAACTCTTGGTGTACTACAAATGGGCTCAAACTAAATGCTAAAAAGTGTACATCATTTTTGTAGACAACCCTCCCCTCACTGTATGTATAGACAAAACTCCACTAAAAATGAAAACCTAGTTAGGGACCTAGATATTTGGGTTGAGAACCCCCTCCCTTTTAACCATCATGTGATGACATTTATCAGGAAATTCCTTCATTTAGCCCAGCTACTTGCCAAATGAATGTCCTTAATGAATAAAGAGGTAATTACTTCCTTATATACACTATTGATCAGTCTAGTTAGAGAGTACAGTGCTTCCTCTTGAATGTAAACATATCAAATAACTAGAAAGACACCAATGGTTAAAAATGATTACAGGCCTAAAGTTTCTGAGCTACCAAGAGAGGCTGGAACTCTGTTCCTTTATTCAGTGTCTTGTAAACTTTTGAGGGGAGATAGCTGTCTCACCTGCTATGCCATTAGTAAATGAGACAGATGCAAAAGTCTTCTTGTATCTCCACAAGTCCAATATCCTCACCAGGACAAGAACCATGGACCTAAATTTTTACCACAAGCAAATAAAACATGGTTGAGTGTTAGATTTATACTCCAGCATCTACAAAAGATCTTGAGTAAACTTTGTTGCATGTTAAGCAGTGTGACTCACTATCTTGCTTTAAACATAATCAAAATGACTGGATTAGCAATCCACAAATTTTCTATGTGATAGATAGATATGGCTTTCCTTGAGAAAGGAGGTTTGGCTCGAGGAAAGGAGTGAATGGTCATAAGGCTCAGTGGCCCTGGAATATCTATCAGTCTGTTTATTTATAAATCAAAGGAAAGTTAATTTCAGATCTTGCATTGACAAATGTTGATTTTTTTCTACTCCTTTTCAGTTAATGTTATATCTGTTAGGCTTAACATCCTTCTGTTATGTAGAAACCGATATATGCATATCTTTATTTCCTTTGTCCTTTATATTAAGACAGCAGTCCCAAAAGTAGAATCAAACAGCCAGACATCGAAAACAACATAAAAGGAGAAGATTCCAGTAGCAAAAAAAAAGTAAGGCTTAACAACCGGCTCAGAATATGAGAAAGTGAACCCAAGGGTTGCTGCATAAAAATTCTTTTTAATGATGTTCCAGCATGAAATATCAATAGAAAAACTCTAACACAGGCAGTCAGCTCCTTAAAATACAGACACTTTCATAGAAGTTGCATAGTGTTTAGCACTGCTAACTTCCTACTTTATTCATAAGTCAGAAACAAGTAGGACAATGCATAAGGCAAAACTGGATGATAAGTATTAGTATCCGGGTGAGACCAATTCAGAGATAATAACAGAGTGATCTCACAAGAAAATGGAATATCACAGTCTGGACTGTGTGCAAGTGACCACATAATAAAAAGGAAATGAGTAGTATTACGATAGTAACAACACTGGCAAATACAAAAGTGGGTAAACAGCATGATGAAGCAACTTCAGAAATAGACTAAAAAATATAGCCATCACTGTAGCTATACACAATGATTTCTAGGTGAACAGTGCCAGAGATCACATTAAGGTGTTAGGGACAGCAGCAGATTTAGCTGAAATGTAAAAGTCATCCTTGCACCTAGTACTCATGGTGGTGCACGTTGAAGTCCTCTAATTCATCAAAGAATCTGTTGAGCCAAGACCTCCATAAATGGGACTCAGTGGACTGCTACCATGTGGACAGAGACACCAAACAGGAACTAGAATACATATTTTACCCTAGCATGTAGGTATGTGGGATGTGTGGACACCACAGTATGTGTAACATTGCCAGTCCTTATTAGAGGGACCCAAAAGCAATCAAATGGGAAACTGAGGGGGTATACCAGCTATTTCCTTCATGGTTAATACACTACCTTTTAAATGGCATGCTACAGCAAATGGAGGAGGATATGTGGTGCTGTGTGGTTTTCATGTACCTAGAGGAGAGAAACACTAGTTGGACTTTTTATTAACTAGCACATTTCCTTGAGATAGTTGGCACCATTAATTGCTGGACTTCCATTACATGGCCAGTGACCTCTTGTTCAGTGAGGGTAATTGGTAGACTAACTCCCCTTATTGATAATTAAGCTTGCTTAGGTAATGTGTACTTGGGTTGTGACTTCTGATATGCAAATCAAACCCTGGTATTTGGCTCAAGGGATCATGCCGACAACTCAGGATAAGCTTTGTGAGAGGCCCTATGAAACTGGTCTAGGGACCGCAGAGGGGCAAGACTGGTCTTAGGTTGTTGCGCTGCAGTGGGACACCACGTGATATAGTTGCATCACACACACTATTTTTCACATTTTCTTTGGAGCATTTCATTTTAAGGGTGTCAACAGTAAAAGATGATCCCAAGTCCACCAAAGCTAAGCTGTTTTTGTTTGGAATATGTTTTAGTTCTTAATGTTTTCAGGGTAAATCCCTGACATATTCTGCAGTCATTGATATTATGCTCTGGGCCTAAACAGAAAAAACAATGCCTGCTTAGCACAAAAGCACACATCATTCTTAGGCCCTGACATATCTTAATACATGTCCTATGTCAGACTAGCTAGACAGAAAATCTAACCTAAAGAGAGGTAAGACATTAAAATGTACCAAGCAAAGAAAATAATCTGATTCTCAAGAGAGAACCTTATCTGTCCTGAGCTCTGTAGTAATTCATGCCATGCTGGACTAAGGACACTAAAACTGTGATGTATATACTGCAAAATGCAGCAGGACTTATCTAATATGATACAAGTGGATGTGAGTTTTATACTAAACATATCCTAACATCCTGAGGTGGGGGTGTCTACCACACAAGAAGTGGGAAGTATGCTAAACTCTTAAAGTCTAGCTTGATATCAGGCCTTCAGCAACCCAACCATCATGCGATAGGTGGTAATAGATGAGTTGAATGACAGCAAATTCTAATTATTTTCTTTACCAGTCCACAGAAAAAGTGAAGAGGAATTGGAGATATGGCATTGCTTAGAGACACAGGCAACTGAGATGTCACTGGAACAGAACCAAAGGTAGCAGAGGTTTCAATGAGTTCATTGTCTCCTTTGTCATGGAAAAGGAGAGAATAGCAGTGACAAAGCAAATAATTTCAAACGAGCTGGCATATTGCATCATCTTCTGATACTCCTCCAAGGTAACACATAGAAATAGATTCATAGCTTCAAAATAGCCCCTAGTCTGGGAAGTAAGACACAGCTAAACCATGTGCAATGTATTAGGGCATGCAACTGTGAGCTTGGACAGCAGATTTTTTTTTCTATAAATATTCATTTATCCTTTTTTTTGCTGCTGAGCATGAGAGTGTGACACAGTCAGACCTTGTTTTTTTTTTTTTTTTTTGCTGCTTTACTTAGTGTTTAGGAGCACCAAATCAGTGAGTGGCACCATGGCCTTCCTTGGGACAGAGTCATTGCTTAGTCTGTTTTGAAACAGTTAATTGTTTATTTGTCCAAACTTTACAAGCTGGACATCTCTTCAAGGTCATGAGCTGTGTTTGCTCTGACCATCCTGCAGGACAGTCTGAAACCTATTTATTCTATTCTATTCACCTCCTTTTCTTTATAGAGCTCTGAGAATCATCCCAATAATCTAGACTAAAATGAAGAACATAATACAACTGGGTAAGAACTTACTGTTTACAGATGTGTGTGTCTGTCTGTGTGAGTGTGTGCATGTGTGTCTGCAGGTGTGCTTGTGTGTGCGTGTGTGCGTGTGTGCGTGTGTGTGTGTGTGTGTGTGTGTGTGTGTGTGTGTGTGTGTGTGTGTGTGTGTGTGTGTGTGTGTGTGTGTGTGTGTAGACAATGAGAAAGCCATTTCAGGTAAAACTCAGCTCTGTATAGAGAACAGTTGTGGTGATATTTCCCCTCTCACCATCTTTTCACTCTGTCTGGAGGATATTCTGAGCTGTGATGAGGTACCCTAGCCTTATTCATTTTCAATTTGCTTTCCCTCTTGCACGATCTCCAGGCTCTTCAGGTCTGAGTAGAATTTGAGGAGCTCCACATTTCATTTCCTTTCCTTAGTTTAGTAAACAACACTTGTTTTTTTTTTTTTTTCTTTCCACTCGGTACTCTTCATGGTTTTCTCAGTGAGTGACTTTTTTGCCTTCTCTCTACTTAGGCTTCTTTTTTTGCCAAGAAATCTCTAATATGGGATGAGTTGATATCATTGTCATACTTGAGACTTCCTGACATGGCAATTGGCTGGCTGCCCATCACACCTGGATGAGGGCTGGGCGATATTTTACTTTACTGGCTCACCCGGAGCTTCGCGCAGGAGTGGGTGTGGCACATATGATTGACAACCAACCCTGCATATGAAATGAGGCATGATTGACATGCCATTCAAATTAGCTGGTGCATATAATACAAAGCAATGTAATGGTAAACACAAGCACTTTTTTACAAACACAACCCATTGATCTAACTCCAGATGCCCAGTAAACTGTTATGCCATGCATACAATACAAACTAATGTAATATTAGTATAACACTACTATAATCGAAAACATCCTTAGTTGGACGTCTTCAAATTACCCCCAAGAAACTATCATATTAGGAGACCTAAACCTCGATTGGTCCTTAATTAACTCAGATAACCCCACCACCCATATTAATCTGCATGGCTATTCTCAAATAATTAACACCACTACCAGGATCAACAAACCTAGCAACAAAGAAAGCATACTAGATTGGATTCTAATTAACAAACAACAACAATCCTACCTTGCAGGTACCTTACCTGATAACATTAGTGACCACTACCTAACCTATATCATAAGACTAAAGACTACTACCACTAACAACCCAGCCCTTAAGACCTCACGATATAATAAACACTTTAACCTTATCCTCTTCTTATCTGAACTAAATGCCTGCAACTGGAACCCCCTAAAAACTCTCGCACTCGCAGATGCTGTTGAATATTTCAATTCCAGATTCTTATCAATCCTTGACAATCATGCACCAGAACGTACCATCAGAGTTAAAACTAAACCAGCCCCCTGGCTAACTAAAGAAACAAGACAAAAAATGTTACTCAGAAATAAATCTTGGACAAAATGGAGATCTAGTAAATCTCCTTCTGATCAACTGATCTTTAGGCAATTGAGAAATTCTACCAAAAAAGCCATAATCTGTGACAAAAGAAACTATTATAGTAATCTCCAACAAATTAATACTAATAAACCACAACAATTTTGGGCAACCTTAAATAAACTTATTCACCCTGGAAAGACTACTACTCCCTCCCCCTCTGAGTCAGAAAAACACACAACCCTAGAAACTGCCAACACCTTTAACTCCTTCTTTACTGAAACCATTAACTCTCTGGCCTCTCACCTCTCCATAGATAAATCATCCATCCCTGATCCCACTTCTACTAATCTCCCTACCTTTAAACTACAACCTATCTCCACCTCCTTTATCCAAAAATGTCTCCAAAAACTCAAACCTTGTACCCCCTCTGCCGACCAACTTCCTGCCGAATACCTTCAAAAAGCAGCATCCATAATAGCCTACCCTGTATCCATCCTTATAAACAGAACTATTAGCGAAGAAACCATTCCTGATATCTGGAAAATCTCATACATCATCCCCCTACATAAAGGTGGCAACTCCAATGAGTACTCCAATTATAGACCCATAGCCCTCTTATCACCAATAGCAAAGATTATGGAAAAATGCATACACCATCAACTAATGAATCACCTTACTAAACATAATATTCTGTCCAATTGCCAACATGGTTTCAGGCCTTTTCACAGTACTACCACTGCCCTCCTTTCCTTCACTGATTATATCTTTAAAAATCGCAACAATAACAACCTATCTTCAGCCCTCTTTATAGACCTTTCCAAAGCTTTTGATGTGGTCAACCATCCCCTACTCCTACAAATCCTGGAATCTATCTCTCTTGAACCCAAGGCTATACACTGGTTTGCCTCTTACCTCAGCAATAGAAAGCAGGCTGTCCTCTGGGGTAACAATCTCTCATCTCTGCTACCTATCACTCTTGGTGTTCCCCAGGGCTCTATTCTAGGTCCTCTCCTTTTCTCTCTATTCATAAATGACCTTCAATTGGCCTTACCCCAAGCCACTTGCATTCAATATGCTGATGACTCCACACTTATCTGCTCCGCAAAAACTTCCTCTGAGTTACAAACCCTTACTCAAAACGTCTTCAACACAGTTGAGACATGGTTCTTAAAACGCTGTTTACTCTTGAATGCTAAAAAAACCAAACTCCTCCTATTTAAGCCTACTTCTAGGTCCCCCCCACTAGAATTCTCTATCTCTTCTAGCAATGGTACTGTTATATCCCCTGATTCTACCACTAAGCTGCTAGGTGTGACTATAGATAACAGCCTTACTTTTGATACTCATATTAACAATACCATTAAAACAGTCAATCGAAAACTGGGCTCCCTCTACAGAATTAAAACATTCTTAACTCCCAATGCTAAAGCTACACTTGCCCACTCTCATCTTATTTCTACTCTTCTCTATGCTTCACCCATTTACACTAACCTCAAGAAAAACAATCTCTCTAAGTTAGCTAACACTCTTAATAACATAGCTAGATTTGTCACCGGAAACAAATATAGAACTCACCACTGTCTGAATCTACAGCAACTTCACTGGCTAGAATTACACAACATGCTATTACTCTCTCAACTTACCTTTGTCCATAGAATATTCTACCAACCTAACAATACACCTATCCTCTCTAATCTCTTTACCCCTTATACAAACCTCAATTCCCTTCGGTCCTCTAACAAACTTCTAGTTACTATATGTAAATCTAATAACTCAGCTGGTGACTCCCTTTTCTCCAACACCATTGGTAAGTCTTGGAATTAGCTTCCCACTGAACTCACTTCCATCACATCTCCTATTCTCTTTAAACAAAACTAAAAACACACCTAATAAAACACTGGCTGTGCCCCTGTCTCAATCCTGACTAACCATGGCCACAGCAGTCTCTCACCTTTCTATCTTCCCTACTCTATACCTGCTCTCTATTATTGTAGTTCTTATATTTTTTTACACTTTCCTTTCTCTTTTCTTATCTATCATGTTCTTTTTTTTTTCTTACTTCCTATCATATTAGTCCAAAACTGCTAATTATATGTATTACTAAACCAGGACTTAATTCTTATGTTGTGCACTATACTTACTTATCCTATCAAACTTTGTTCTCTTCATTTTTGTTTTGTATTTACTGTATGTACAATTGTGGAGCTTTTCTCCCCGGGCCTCTGCTGAAAATGGAGATGTCTCCAGTTAGACTAGCCCGGTTAACAAATGTTAAATAAATGTTAAATAAATAAAATAAATAAAAAAATATTAAACACAACACAAACACTTTTGTACAAACACGACCCGTTAATGTAACTCCGGTCATCATGCATACAAAACAAAACACCTCACAACCCGTTAATCTAACTCCGGATCCCCAGTAAAAGCAATAATCACCTCACAATGCCACCTTTACATAAACACAATAAAACACGTTTATGTTTACCACCACACAATACCCGGCCATTAAAAAACATGCATTTAAAAAAACATGTAAAGTGCCATGATCACCTCGCAATTGCAGTTGTTCAGAAACACATTAAGTCCAACTCATTAAAAACACGTTTAAGTTGCAGATTTTCAGTTCATTTCATTTATCACCTCATACTTCAGTACTTTGCTGTATACAAATGGCATGCTATCCCTCTAGTTGTCATACTTGCCAAAACGCACCGGACTATTGTGGGTATTTTGCTAGTCTACTGCTGTCAGGGAGAATCTGTCTGAAATGTCCAAATACAATGAAAGGTTCATGCAGGAAATCACCTCTTCAGTGCAGAATGTGATTGCCTTCTTGCAGTCCTTTAGTATCCCACCAGATGAGAGAACCTGTCACATGTGTAGATGCAAGGCTGCACTTGTACCTGAGAAATCGACCTTTGTTTGGATGTGTAGAGCCAAGAACTGCAGGCATAGAAGAGTGATGCTGACAGGAACCTTTTTCCATAAAAGCCATTTGCCTTTGCTAACCCTCCTGAAAATAGTCTACTGCTGGCTTTGGAGGTTACCTGTGACAACAGCTGCTGACCACCTAGGTGTCACAGGGAAATCTATGGTGGACTGGTGTCAGTTTTTACATGATGTCTGATCATGGGAACTTCTCCAGGACCCCATGCTTCTAGGGGGTCCTGGAAAGGAAGTCCAAATAGATGAGTGCCTGCTGGTCCATGCCAAATAAAACTGGGGCAGAAACCTGGCCAAACAGAACAGGTGGGTATTTGGCATCTTTGACTGCTTACAAAAAATGGGTTACCTTACATTTGTGGACAGGAGAGATGCTGGCACCTTACTGCCCATAATACAGAAACATGTTGCCAGGGAGTATTATTGTTTCTGATGAGTGGGCTGCATACTAGGGAATAGATGGCATACCTGGTATGCATAACAGGCATCCGTCCATAAATCCTTCTCAAAACTTTGCAAATCCGATGACCAGTGCCACACGAATGCCATAGAGGGCATGTGGGCCAACTGCAAACATTGCTTTAAGGTCACAAATGGCACCCGGCCACACATGGTGCCCAGCTACTTGGACGAGTTTATGTGGAGGAGCAAATACAGAAAGGTCTTTGATGAATTATTTGTGAACTTAATGCATCACATAAGAGAATTCCAGGAAGCTGATCATCCAAAAGGTCCTGCCAGTGTCATTGGTGAAGAGTCAGCTGTGGAAAAAGTCAGTGACTTACTCTGACTATGAAGATTCAGATTCAGATCTGGGAATGGAAAGGAAAAGGAACAGGCTGGACAGTGACTCTGACAAAGAGAATTATGTTCCTGCACAGTTAGAAAGTGTAAACGTGATTTTGAATCTTGTTGATTTCTCATATTGTATGGATATTTCTTTGTCTGATGGTGGTGGTCCTTTTAAAAATACATTTCTTGGTCAATAATTATTTCTGCATCCGTGACTCATTGCTCACAATGCTTTTGTAATGCTTTTGGATTTGTTTTCTGTTATATTTTATAATATGTGTAAATATAAAAGTATAACGTGTATAAAAGTATAACGTGTTTCCTGCACACATGTTCTTTTTTCTTTTGTTCTGACAGCGTTATTATAATACATTATAATCATTTATTATTGCTAGCACTGTTGCATGACAGTCGCTTGAATATTCAGTGAATATTGAATGCCTAACCATGACATCAAACACCACGGGTGGGTGGTGCTTGCTACTGCGCATCTGGTGAGACAGTAAAGTCATAGCCATATCACCGAGTGCTGAGCCCTTAATGTTGTATAAGATCTTGTGTTTTCTGTTCCAGTAATCAGGACAACTGGAACAGTGAAACTACTCAAACATGAACTTTTTATTTTAAGTTCTGAACAACTACACTTTTTCCAGGGGTGAGAAATGAAGCTCAGTAAGTAAGAAGTAACAATGCAGAATTATGTATATTTTATGTATATTCAGTATTCATTTCAAAGTTATAATGACATCCCATATCTATACTTTTAAAGACAACTTAGTATCATGTTTGAGAAAAAATATAGATAAATTCTAACTGTTCATACTAACGGAATGTATGAATTCCATTACAAACATTAAGAATAGGTCTTCAACTATTTATTACATATATAAAGAGAGAAGTTAAGAGAACATACTAGTCAAATAAACAACTATAAATCAAATTCTAACAAATGGTTTTACTAAGGTCCAAAAAAAGGTGTATTTTACCTTAAGAAAGAGTCTTACTAGAAGGTTTTTATAAGCATACTGGTATGTGTGTGTGTGTGTGTGTGTGTGTGTGTGTGTGTGTGTGTGTGTGTGTGTGTGTGTGTGTGTGTGTAGAGGACTGTTGTATGTAAAGAATATATTTTATTATAGTATTGAATTTCTCTACTTTGATTTACTGATTGCTGGTGTCAAATAATGTTTTGTATGTATAACACATGCATGTATATAGTATGTATATGCAGGTATAACACATGTATGTATATAGTATGTATATGCGGGTATGGCTGTGTGACCAAGTATCCTCATGGCTTGGACTCCCTGACCAAATATCATTCATGCATTTTTGAGTTTGAATCTGCAGAGATATCACTCCCTTTGAAAAGCATGCATGCGATCTGTCATTTATAGGAGAATTTGCAAAAGATCAGTAGTGTGAGAAAAGTTGACAATCGTCACTTGAGAAACTTTAATTTAAGTTTCCTGCTGAAGTATAACACATCAATATCATTTGGTCTGTCATGCACTATTTCAACTGAAAAGAACGTATTGACTAGTTGGTCTCATTGCTGTCTAATAAGGCAGAATCTCAGAGAAAGATGAAAAATGAATCTGTACTTAGCGCACTATGTTAGAACCCCTGGTTTAACCTCTTCTGTTCTTTTATCAGTCTCATTTCTCAAAATCATTGTATTATAGAGTCTGTGATGATTAATAAGATATGCTTTAACTTTGCAGATGGTAGATTATTGACACTGCATGTATTTTTTTCTCTTTTACTGCCTTTACTTTAAAATATGATGTTATATAAAACAATGAACTATGAAATATTGAATAACAAGCAAAGTATCTGTGAACGGTTAAATGCTAGGTATTGTCTAAAGAAAGAAAACTAACAAAATAAAATGAAGATGACAAGTAGGAATCCTAAAGAATATCTAAAGATGTTAAAATAGTTTCAGAATACTGCTTGAAAATTTCCTTTAATGAAGACTGAAGCAAACAAACTTTTTAATGTGTTTCATGGGGCTAAATGTGACAGACTGCATGCCCACGCCAGTAGTAAAGATTTATACTTTGAACAGTAAGTTAATTTTAGTAATGACAGTACCATGGACAGTGATAATAGGAAGTGTCTGCCACCAACAGTAAAGCAATGAAATGTCTTGAGTTCACAGCACCCCCATTATGTGAGGAATTACTGTAGCATGTTCACTATATAGTTTGGTAGTATAACTCTCAGGAATCCCTTGGCATCATCACTGAAGATTTTGCATGGTTTTGGGTCTACTGTAAAGGGTCATGAAGTAATGATATCAGTGGACGTAGAAGTATTCAGCATGGACAAATATGAATTAAAGATAATGTGCTCTTGAACTATATAAAAACATATCTTCCAAATATCACTGTCACCCAAGTTAAAATAACACTACCAAATCCAGCACTCATTCCTCAAATAAATACCCTATTGCTCTTATCATGCCTCTGTGGTTTGATTTGCATTCTGCTTCTTGATAGTAGGTATCTAGTCCTCCAGTGGATGTCATGTTAGTCAGAGCAGGAGCACCCCCACTCTGTGTCACCTCTGTGATCTCTGAGAATCACAGGTCTGTGACACACATCAAGATTTCAGTTTTATATTTAATATCTGTACATGAGGTTGTACAATGAAGTTAGCAAATGCAACACCAGGCTACAACTCTTACCACACTTTCGACCACCAAACCAAGACCGAAACACTAAAGGTGGAGGAGTGTCCATAATCACCAAGGATATTCACACCTCCAGGCAAGTTTCCCAACACAATGCATCTGAAATTCTCCAGGTGTAAATAACACTAGGTAAGACTGCAATCCAAATTGTAGCTTGCTACAGATCCCCCACCATGCCCCAAGATTCTCACTACACCTTTCTAAACATACTGGAAAATATTAAGATACAACCAAACACCCTAATACTGGGTGATTTCAACTACCCTACCATTAACTGGGAAAACTACTCGGGTACCAACACCGTTTCCCAATGGTTCATGGAATTCATAAATTCCAACACTCTGGATCAACTAATCCATTGTCCTACCAGGGGCTCCAATATCCTAGACATGGTCGTTACCAACATGGGAGATATATGCTGGCAAATCGATTTAGAGCCAACTTCACCCCCCTCTCACCCCCTAAAGAGCCCATCCTCAATACCAAAAAATCGCCAAATTCCGGTAATCAAGGCCACACAAGTAGAGACCACACTCTCCAAAGCTAAGAATACAGCATCCATGGAACCTGATGACATCCTGGCTGTTTACTACATGAACTACAAAATGAACTGGCACCTCACCTAAGTGTCATGTTTAATCATAGCCTCACCTCAGGCTTCGTGCTCACTGAGTGGTGCACAGCTACAGCTATCCCACTCCACAAGGGGGGAATCTACCTTGGATCCTGGTAACTACCGTCCCATCAATCTGATGAACCTGATTTGCAAGGGCATGGAATGCATTATCATGGAACTTATAAACAAAGACATTGGCAACCTTCAAACACTGGACCCCACCCAGTTTGGGTTCGTGAAGGGTCTATCTTGTCTCCTGAACCTGATTGACTTCTTTGAATCAGTCTCCAAAGCTGTGGACGAGGGTAAGCCTATCCACACAGCCTATCTGGACCTCACCAAAGCCTTCGACACCATTCCCCCACACCCTGAAATCATAGATAAACTTACTAAGCTAGGCATAAATCCTTACGTCATTCAATGGTTGCCAACTGGCGTACTGACAGAACCCAAATCCAGCTCCAGACAAGTGACAAGTGGAGTACGTCAGGGTTCAGTCCTGGGACCACTCTTGTTTGGCATCTACTTCTCTGAAGTATAGGCCAACACTAAGGGACTATGGCTAACAAAGTTCTCAGATGACTGCAAACTGGGAGCCATTATTGAATCCCCAAATGATGTGGATATTCTACAAAAGGGCCTTACAGAAACAGATGCTTTGTGCCAGAGCCATGGGCTCAAGCTTAATGCCAAGAAATGTATAGTTATCCCCTTTGGGAAAAAATATGTGAATTAGCACATAGGTGGCAGTACACTAAACACCAAAGGTTTGATGAGACTTAGAGACACAGGTGGACAGTGGTCTTACCTTCAATAACCACACTGCCACAACAGTAAGGGAATCCTTCTATGTGGCACAGCTTATCACTAAGGGCTTTTCATCCAGAAAAAAGTAGGTCATTGTCCCACTGTACTCATCCCTCATTAGACCCATTATAGAGTACAACACCCCATTTGGTATTTACCTCACAAGACATCTGCAACAGCTGGAAAGGCCACAGAAATACCTCACTAAAAGAATCACAGGCCTAAAGCAGATGCCCTATATTGACTGTCTAAAACAACTCCAGCTATACTCTGTGACATATCATCTACTCACAGGTGATCTCTGCTTAACATACAAGGCCATGTCAAACCCTGAGCTGTTGGACATGCTCCACTTAAAGAAATACAGGTGGCGCAGTGGTGCAGCGGTTAATGCTGTTGCCTCACAGCAAGAGGTTCTCTGGTTCGATTCTCGGCTGGGGTGCCTTCTGTGTGGAGTTTGCATGTTCTCCCTGTGTTCGTGTGGGTTTCCTCCGGGCACTCCAGTTTCCTCCCACATTCTAAAGACATGCTTCTGGAGCATTTCTCCCTGGGCCTCTGCTGAAAACAGGATCTGTGGAACCTAGTTGGACATTCCCGGTCAACAAATGTTAAAATAAAAAAAATAAAATAAATACCAATCTCTCAGAGCCACATGCTCCAGGGATCTAAAATTTGTCAATTAATGAACAAAACATGCTGGAGGGATAGGCTTCTGACCCAGAGACTCCCCATACTCTGGAATAGACTGCCCATACATGGCAAGCAGAGTGCCTCCTTGGCTATCTTCAAGAGGAACCTTGACAACTGGATGGTTCATAGGTTCATAGGTTCATACTAGGCTATCTGCCCTGGGGCAATTATAAGCCTAGCCCTATTCTGTATGGCTTACGCCACCCCTTGATTTGAGTATACTGTGCCCTTTTTAAGGTTTAGTTTACTGTGCCTCTGTCTAATAGTGACACGGGAGTAATCCCTGGGACAAACCTACGATCCCCTATCCACCTATCGAGATTCTTCTTGAAGTGATTCAGTGAGGTGCTCTGCCTCACATGAACTGGAATTCTATTCCAGAGTGAAGGGAGCCTCTGGGTTATGAACCTGTCCCTCCAGCAAGTTCTATTTATTTCTGTGCTGAGGTTCAAGTCCCTTGAGCATGTGGCTCTAAGGGATTTAGATTTACTGAGGTGGAGCATGTCCATTAATTCTGGATTTGACATAGCTTTGTATGTCAGGCATAGATCGCCTCGAAGTAGGTGGTATGCAACTGAGTAGAGCTGGAGATTTTTTAACCGAGCAGCATATGGCATCTGTTTGAGACCCTTGATCCTCTTAGTGAGATACTTTTGGGGTCTTTCTAATTGTTGCAGGTGTCGGGTAAGGTACATCCCAAAATGGGCATTGTAATCTATGATGGGCCTGATGAGGGATGAATAAAGGGGCACGATTACCTCTCTTGATCTAGATGTGAAACCCTTCGTGATGAGGTGGGCTATGTAGAAGGTCTTTCTAACCACTTTGGCAATGTGGTTTTCAAAGGAGAGATTGCTATCAACTTGGGTCCCCAGGTCCCTAATAACTTTCTCTGTACTTAATGGGTTTCCGCCTATGTGGTAATTTGTGGGCACATTGTTTTTACCAAAGGGTATGACTATACATTTTTTGGCATTTAGCTTTAAACCATGGTGCTGGCACCAGTTATCTGTCTCTGTGAGACCTTTTTGAAGGATGTTTGTGTCAACAGGAGAGTCGATTATGGCTGGCAGTTTGCAGTCGTCTGCGAACTTGGTGAGCCATAGTCCTCCCACGTTTGCCTGTACCTCGGAAAAGTATATACCAAACAAGAGTGGTCCCAGGACAGAACCCTGTGGGATGCCACTTGTGACCGGTTTCGAGTCTGACATGGCTCCAGCAACTCTCACTCTGTGGGTTCTGTCTTTGAGCCAGTTTGCGATCCATCTTGTGACATTGAGGTTTATATTTAAGCTGGATAGCTTATCTATGATGCCCGAGTGGGGTATTGTGTCAAATGCCTTTGCAAGGTCCAGATAGGCTGTGTGGACTACCTTCCCTTCATCTATGGCTTTGGAGACTGTTTTGAAGAAGTCAACCAGGTTCAAAAGGCAGGATCTGCCCTTGACAAAGCCAAACTGGGTAGGATCTAGTGTCTGTAGGTCCCCAATGTCTTTGTTTATGAGCTCCATGATGATCCTGTCCATAGCCTTGCAGACTAAGCTAGTCAGGCTTATGGGGCAATAGTTTCCAGGGTCCATAGAGGCTCCACCTTTGTGGAGTGGGACCACTGTTGCTGTATGCCATTCTGTGGGCACATATCCTGTAGTGAGGCTGAGTTTGTATAGCTATTTTATTTGAGGGATTAGTTCCTCTTGGAGTTCATGTAGGATGCAACCTGGGATGCCATCTGGTCCCATGGAAGCAGTGTTTTTTGCTTTGGAGAGGGCAGCCTTCACCTGAGCATCAGAGATGTTTGGGAGGCAGCCCTCTGCCAGGATAGATACTTGCGCTTTGGGGGAGGGTGGAGAAGTTTGCACTGAACCTGTCTGCTAGGATATTGGCGATGTCTGTGGGTTCAGTGTATTTTTTGTCATTTAGAATCAACTCAGAACAAGTCTGGGAGTTGCATCCCAGGTTCCTAACATAACTGAAAAAAGCCTTATGATTGTCTTTGGTGTCCTGTGCAATTTTTCTCTCGAAGCTGGCCTTGGAGGATTTTATGAGGGATCGTAATTTTTTGCTAGTACTGATCAGAGATGCCTTCCCTATTAGGGATTTTGCTCTGCCTTTGGATGATTAGGTCTTGGTTTTGTTTGGGATAGCATGACCCATGCATTCCTGGAGATGTCCGTAGAATGCGTTTATATAGGATTCTGCAGTTTGGGCCATAGTTTCCACTGGCCCTGGGGCCTTGAAGGATTCCACTTCAGTTTTGAGAACTGAGAAGTTCTCTTTTGAGAAGTTTTTCACTGTGGTTTTCTGGGCTGTGGGTGGGGTCGGGATGTGGACATCCAGTGAAATTAATCTATGGTCTGATCTTACCAATGAGGGATATACTTCTGGTGTGGAGCATAGAGTCCCCATGTTGGTAATGATCAGGTCTAGTATGTTATCCCCTCTTGTGGGAGTGGTGACTAGTTGTTCCATAGCATTTGAGTTTATAATTTCCAGGAACCTTTGGGCTAAGGTGCTGGGGCTTAAGTAGTGCTCCCAATCAATGCTTGGGTAATTGAAGTCACCCAATATAATGGTGTTTGGAGAGATCTTCATGTTCTCCAATGTTTTCAGGAAAGCCAAGTGGGATTCCTGATTTTGAGAGGGTGGTCTGTAGGATGCTATAAACTAAAAAGCAGTCTTGCCCACTGTTAGTTTCACATGGATGGTCTCCGATACTTCGTGCAATGCCACTAACCTGGAGGTGTGGCTATCCTTGATAAATATGGAAACTCACCCTCCTTTTGTGGTTCGGTCCGGGTTTTGGGGCCGAAAAGCATGATATGAGGTATAGCCTGGTAGTGCTGGGGTGCTCTCTGGAGCCTTGAACCAGGTTTCTGTCACTGCACAGATATCGATGTTCTCCATACTGAGGAGAGCTTCGAGTGCATGCATCTTGAGGTTAAGACTTCTGGCGTTAAACAGCATTACCATTAGTTTCTTGTTCCTTGTGCTGTCAATGGGGGTGGGTTTGACTTTTGAGCCTTGCCTAAAAAAGGCACTATGGGGGTGGCAAGAGCCTTTGCCAATATCCGAAAGCCCAGTGGTGACAGGTGCAAGCTGTCCCTAGCGAAGCAACGTGGCTTGTCAAGCATGTCATCCCAGGCTGACAGACACTGGATCCCCTTTGAATGACACCAAAATTTTAGCCAATTGTTAAAATCGATCATTTTGTCTTTGTACTGTGGCATCATTCTAGGTGAGGGTAAGATGCTGCTCAAGGTCAGGGTCATACCAGCCTGGGCTACATGATCAGAGAGCTCCTCTATGTCTCTTTTCATGTAGTCCAGGGAGGTACATCTCAGGTCATTCACACCAGCATGTACAATGACTGAGTCATATTTGTATTTGCTTTGGAGTGACCTGAGTGCTTGCGTTATGTGGCGGATCCTAGCATCTGACAGGCAGCTTACCATGACCTTCTCTTTATTCAGCCTGGTGAGCGGGACGTCAGTGTGTCTGACAATAGAGTCACCTATTACAAGAGTATCAGGTGTGTTATTCAGCCTTAAGGGCTGTGGCTGCTTGGCACACTGACTTTTTGTGCTATGTGTTGTGCGTGTTTTGTTTTGAGGTAGTGTTTGCTTGGATGTCTGCTTTGGAGGTCACTGTTGCTTAGGTAGATTTTTATTTAGAGCCTCCGAGTATGTTTTTGTGTATTTAAGTGTTTGGTTCACTGATGTGGTGGGACTATGTGATACTGGAATTGTGTTGTGTGAGGTTACCTTCTCCTCCTGACTGGTTACACCAGTTTTGAGATGAGAGAGCTCAGCCTCCAGTTTGGCTGAATAGTTGCATCTCTCACATATATTTGAACCTGTTTGGAGGAGGAGAGGGTTGGGAGATAGGAAATTCACCCCAGGAATCATGTTAGTTGCCCTGCTAGACAGGGGTCCACGGAAGTAAATATTGTGGGAAGAAATATCCGGGGAATTGTTTGGCTAGGCTTGTATAGGCCCTAGGGTCGATAGCCTAGTACCAACCTATGGACCTATGAACCAATCAGGAATGCCACACACATACTGAAAAATAACAGTGGTAATTACCACACATGTGCTAACTGTATTTCTAAGAGTAAATGCTGATTGTATATTTCATATTATACACTCAAAAATAAAATAATTGCATTTTCTTTATTTTTTTTATTTTTTTAATTCCATTACAAGCAAAGATTTAAACTGCACAGCTTTATTTCACACTACCTTCTTTGGTAAGGAACGCTTTTGAACATCTGAGTAACTAGTCCATTCACTGCTGTATACAGCTTTGCTACGGGTATTAATGTGCATGTTATTATTAGAGAATAATATTGGCGTGTGACTTATCCAGCTGCCATTTTATTGATTCCTTCATACTTTGGCTAATAGGCTAAATAACCATTGTAACCATTTATCTGTGCATTGTTCAGTCACATTTCTGCTCATGATGCAGATAAATGTTCCATACTTTTCTGAATGTGACTCATGTTTAGTATAAACTCAAAAATTATTACTGTCAAATTGCTACTTCTTTTCAATCATTTTCATTTACCTACTTTATTAAAGTCCAGGCCTCTGAAAAGGTCATAAAACTGAAAATCAGTCTTTGATGTGATGGCACTCCGTTCAAAGCTATACACTCCACACACTCACAGCTAAGGGAATTTGGAGGATCATCAGTTTACTGGTCATGATGCCTTTGTCGTGCCAAAAGAAATGTGGTTCCCTGCATATACACAACTGGGTTCAATGAAGGAATGCAGACTGCATGCAGAAAACATCAAATTTTGGGAACAAATCAAGAAATAAGAGTTTTGAAAAAGTGTCACTAAACAGTTGCACTAGTTCCTTCCTTCCTACATTTTAAATGTATATACATTTCCTGTTCTGGAAAGGATAGTTGTGCATATTTGCTTCTATTAGCAGTAATTCTACATTTCTTTTGAAACCAGTGCAGTTTTTATTGTGAAATTAGCTTGTTTTTTTTTTTCAAAGACATACAGTGTAAACTCCCTTAAATGACGTTATACATAGTGTAGATAGCATACGCTAATGTCTATAATTTAATTCTGAGACATTTATAGTCTGATTCTCTGAATGCACACTAACAAGTACTGGATATGAATGGATAAACATGTATCACATCAAGGGTACACTGTGTGTGTTGGTTGCTGTTGATTTGGTTCCATTCCAGTGTGACACTGTGCACAGCTATACAGGCAGTCAAGATAACAGGAAGGCACACTGATCATATGTGTGCTTGCAACAGACCTACTGTATCCAAGTGTTGCTGGTTGTGTGGTTGACTGTGCAGTGTTGCAGTGTAACTGAGATACGATACCTCTGTTCTCACAAGCATATGCCATTATACTATCGCTGTCAGCTCCTCATATATGATTTCTACATCATATATATTTCCAGACTTCTGGAAACAATTCAAGCCCACATAAAAATATGAAACATGGTTCCATCATAGAAGTAATAATTCCAGCAGTACAAGACCCCATATGAGAGCATTTGTACAAGGGATTAGTGCTTCTATTTTTGAGCAGAACACTGCATCATATATCAAGTCTGTTCTGTCCACGAAGACAAGCATGGAGAACACAGGGGTCAGCACACTATACAGACATAAGTGAGGTTTCTAGAGTTTATAGAGTTATAGCATTGTGATGACTGCAAGCACATGTTATGAACTGGTGTCAGTTGCAGTTTTTGGTTCTGTCTGTGTTCTATGATCATTTTGAATATGACTCAAGAATATTTGGGTCTGTTTGACTATTTCTGCAATGCATACAATAGAATGCATGATTATAGCAAAGTAAATTCATCAAAAGCTATTTTTGGCTGATATGGTCACTATATGAAATTGCATCACACATGAAATAAGTACCAATTTTCATTTCTTATATAACTTTGCTTTAAAAGTCCATATTTTGAGCAATCCTGATACTGCATAAAATGCGTTCCTGTCCCAGACTCAAGTGAACTAGGATTAATTATTTGCCTGGTTGCACGGAGAAACAGGAAGTTGCAAACATTGGCCTTCATGATTTCCTGGCACTGAGCTTTTAGTAGCACTGGGCATCAGGAATATAATCGCTGCTATGAGTGCTATTTATACGCACTGTATGCTGATGCCTAGGACTGATACATAACTATTATGTTGTCCTATACACATTGACTTGAAACCTTAATACCCCCTCCTTAGTGACTAGGCAAATCCCCCTAGCCAAAGTGTCTGGGCTATAGGAGTTTAGTTCCAACATGAGATGATAGACACCATTCTCTACCTCTCACTGGTATTCAAAGATACCAGGTGAACATATCTCCTTTCCCATTAGGCATTATAATTTTACGTCTTGCGCAGCAAACCTGTTACACATATCTTTACCCTATCTCTTTGTTCCATCACGCTACTCCCTAAATACGAGCATGCCATTATCCAGCCTTTTCTTGCTAATGCAGTGAAAATGTTGCTGAATATCCCTTTTTCTTCATATTTTTGCTCTGTTCCAACATAAAATTTTGAGTTTCTGTTATATTACTGAGCATTAATGACAGGCATAAGTCTTTCATACTTTTTGTTGTTCAGAAAATGTTTTAATGCAAAATGTGTTATTTCATTTACTTTATTAACTGAATTGGAGTAATATATAATCATTGGCCCACACTCTGGTTCTTTGCACCCCCATTATTGTCTGACTTGCCCAGAATTGCAAAGCAAAGTAGATAGATGTTGCTCCTGAACCCAGACCAACCTCCCTCTTGAAGTTTCAGTGCAGGTTCTGCACTATGAATCTTATTTTTTTCCTCAACTGGAACCAGTCCACAGATATGTCTGGACCTTGGTTTTGAAGTTTGGGAATGTTATATTGCCTCCAGCTGTTGATTTGGTATCAATAGACTTCCGACTTGTTGGCTGCAGCCATAAATACAAGGTAGGCAAGCAAGGACATAGCTCTGTCAATTAAGGGTAAGTCTCTGTTGGTGATTGCCATAATAAAAGGCATTATTTCATCAATTAGTGTAGACATTGTTCAGATGGCACTAAACAAGTGTCATTTGAAGTTGTGAAGTAAGTATACGATGCAACTATCCTGTTCTTAAAGACATGTATGGATTGTGTAGAACTGTTAGAAAACGGCCTCAGCCATAATCAAGAAACGAGAAATTTAGTTTTATGTTTGGAAATATAATCACAGAGAAATATTTTAATAATTCTGAGAATGTCTGTAGTCCAGAAAGGCTAGTGTCACTCATGTCTCTCTAACATAGAAGACAAGCAAGCAAGGTATTTTATTTAGATGCTTTAATACATAAAAACACATCAGTATGGATAACAGCATTATAAAATATAAGCAAACTGATTAACAGATGGATCTTAGATAAATACATGCTTAAATCTCAACAGCTTACTACAAAATGGCAGTCAAGTTTGCACGTGCTCAGTATTTATACACTTGTGCAAGCCCTTGGGTAGCTTCTTAAAGGTACATACACATAATGATCTAAAGCTAGGTATCAGTGATTTTGATTCAGAAGCATTTATCCATAATCATTAGTCCCATAAAAAATACCACACTTCTCCTACTCATGGAATAAAATGAGCCCTATCATCTTTGTAGCCTGAGTTAGGGTTATTTATGCAAACACTCTCTGTGTGTGACTTATTTGACTTATTTCATTTCTTGAGATATCCTCTATATGAAAGGAAGTACATTTCTGTGCCAGCAATTTATTAATTAATTTGTTTAACATTTATTTACCTGGAAAGTTCAACTGGGACAGAACCTTTTTTCAGTGGAGACACAGGGAGAAATGCTCCAGATGCTTGTCTTTGGAATGTGGGAAGAAACTGGAGCACACAGAGGAATCCCACATGAATGCAAGGAGGACAATCAGACTCCTCACAGAAGGCATTCGAGCTGAGAATCGAACCAGAGTACTTCTTGCTATGAGGTGACAACACTAACCACTGCATCACTGCCCCACCCATTAATAAAACCGTATATGCTAAATATAGGTATATTTGTGATACTATACGATTAGTGTATCTAGCATTGTGTAGGGCTTGTCATGCATACTATGTGGGAATGAAAACTAGATCCTTAAAAAAGGAATTTTAGAATATATGTTTATGCCATGAAAATGAAAACTGAGCATAATGTGTTATGAAAACATTTAACTGATTTCAATGAACAGGTCCACCACAGGATATAAGTCACACATAGGCTAAGAAGACACCAACAGTCTAAGGAAGAAATTATTTCCACAAATCCACACTAGCGTAGTCTAGTGGGTGGTGGGGAGTTCGTGGTCAATTTTGTGATAATGTTGTTTTCTCTTATATGTAATATATTTCATTCGGCCCATTTGTTGTGGATTCCTGTTTTGGGGTCCTTCACATTGTTCATTTAACTGATTTCCAAGAACATAAACATTTTACCATTTTGTGGTAGAAAAAATGGATCTTGATATTAGAGGTGGTAGCTTTAACAATAAGGTTAAACAAAGAAAAGCTTTGTGGCACTTTAGGCTACAGGTAGATAAGTCCAGGATCTTAACACTGCTATAAATAGGAAATGTGTTTTATAAGACAAGAAATGTAAAAGAATGTGAAAGATTTTGAATGGTATTATATGTATTATGTACTGTTGTTTAAGGGAGAAGGAATTTATTCTAGTGGTAAATTACTTTTAGTTTATCAGCTGATTCAGACATTTTAAAACCATTATTACATTTGACTGCATTTTACAGTGTATATAAGGATTTTTTTTCCTGAAAACTTCTGTTATAAGTGAGGTGAAAGCACTTAAATAAATAGTTGCATTTCTTTTGTATGCCACTGTGGTCCTTTTTTGGTGCCATCGTGCTTCTGTGATTTTAGTTTGTTGTTTGTTGCCATCCTGCTTAGGAACCCTGTTCACTAGGAGGCAAGAAAGTTTGAATCTCCTATCTTACAGTAGAACTGATAAGTATCTACCTACCCAGTGAAAGGACCCCCAGCAAACAAATCTTCCTACATCTCCATAGCAAAGAACTTGCCATCCTGCTTAGGAACCCTGTTCACTAGGAGGCAAGAAAGTTTGAATCTCTTATCTTACAGTAGAACTGATAAGTATCTACCTACCCAGTGAAAGGACCCCCAGCAAACAAATCTTCCTACACCTCCATAGCAAAGAACTTGCCATCCTGCTTAGGAACCCTGTTCACTAGGCGGCAAGAAAGTACGTGCTATTCTTACTTAGTGGTAACACTGTACACTTGTATATTCCTGCTATATTTATGTAACTATACAACCTAGCCAAGCCACCCAGCAGCCATACTCTCCTCCCCACCCCTTACTTCTTATATTTTTCCCTCTCCTTGGACTGTCTCCTGCTACTTGATATCTTGTTCTTCACTCCTTGTGAGATGTCTTGCACCTAGCTACTTTTAGGAGCCCTCACAAACCCTGTTACCTCTTATCTCTGCTCTCTCACCCCTACTGTAATTTCTCACTTTGCCCACTAGATGGCGGTCTAAACCAGATCATCTTCTAATACTTCCATCTTTCTCCCGTTCTTAACCTAGTCTCAGTTTAGCCCTGAGCACTCTAAACTAGATATTGAAACTTCTCTTGGCCACCCTTGTTTTCCTCATAATTAACTACTTTTTTTTCACTATTACTGTACCTCTGTATCCTGTACCTT
The DNA here is from genome assembly GCF_019279795.1 of Protopterus annectens. Lineage (NCBI taxonomy): Eukaryota > Metazoa > Chordata > Ceratodontiformes > Protopteridae > Protopterus > Protopterus annectens. The sequence goes on along the minus strand of NC_056729.1, from coordinate 225,014,369 downwards.
CCCTGTTCTTCCTCCCTCCATACCTACTCTTCCCACCTACTGCTCCCAGTAGTCAGCAGCCCACTGATTGTTTTCTGCTGCCATTCATCACTGACCTGTTTGTCCACCAAGTATAACTCCCATCACCTTGCTCTCTATTTGCTCTACTCTTTTCCACCTAGGCATCCACCGTGGATCCCTAGATCGATACTGCTCTAATCTTTCCTCCTAGGCATCCACTGCCTACCCCCACCCCCCTCTGCTCTCTGCTCTATTTGCCTCCCCCTATCCTCTCTCCTTAGGATGTCCCACTACTGCTTTTACTATCCTCCCCATCTTTAGCCCTTCCTGATCCTTCTGGCCGCCTCCTTACTTCCCTCCTTTTCCTACTTCACATCCCTTCTAATCCCATATAACCCTCCTACCTGTTGAGCCGCCATCTTTATTGTCTTGGAATTAATTCCCCTGGCTGCTGTGGGTGCCTGGCTCTAGCGTCGTGTTACTATGTAAGCTATTTTCTGGTGGATTTTTTTGTCACTACTTTGTGTATGATGTCTGCCTTTTAATTACAGCTTAGCTGAATGTTACACATGCTGATTGTTTAATGTGATTTTCCAGCGTGCTTATTTCCTTTTTTTTGTGTTATGCCACCTTCTACTTCTAATTCATACTGAATGACATGCTGTTCCACAGGTGTCCCACGTGGTCCTGTTGTAAGTTATCCCACTTCCGAGAGTTACGCGGTTGTCTATCACTAGGTTTGATAGAAGTCGCTCAACATCCTTGGGGTATTTTGCTTTATTCTTATTAGTCCTTCTTAAAACAAATTAAAAAAAAAAAAACACTAGACGTTAGCTTTTTAGCTTTTTGTCTTGCACTTTCCCTTTGTTATTATTATTTTATTCTGGGTAACTACCAGCTGCTGTACGGATCGTAAGAGCTCTTACTATTCACTAAGAGTGCTGCAAATATCCTTACTATACAAAATTACCTCCCTCTTAACGCAGTGCTGCCCAACTGCTACACAGAGGTTTTATTAATAACAATTCAAGCAGTCTCCTTTGGTGGAACATAGTCTCAATGCCTTACTTGGTCTTAGGGTCCAATATATCTTCAGAGGATCTGCTGAGGGAAGCAAACGCTAATGATTAAGCTGCACCACTACTCTATATGTATTCATTGCGCTATTTAACTCAGGGTCTCCCCTTTTTATGTTTTATGATGCCTAGTGCTTATGTGGCTTTTGGACCTACGGTGACCCTGGTAGTCACACACTAATCTAGTCCGCTGCTGGGACTGATAGATCTTTAGCCTACCTAAGCACAATTTTTAACCCATCTCCAGCGTTGCTTGTTAAGAAGTGGGATGAACTTACGACACCTCAGACTTGTGTAGGTAGTTACCCTTCTAATCTCTCATAACTGCTAGATGTTTGTCTTTAGCCTTATATTAGTTAATGATTTAATAATCAGTCTGACCATTCAGGTAATGTGGACAACTAACCTGAGTAATTACTGCCTATTCCAATGCATTTCATGGTAGAAACAAGGTACTAGTCTGGATCTTTTTTAACTCATACTTGGTTTAACAGTGTTGTTTGTTACAATGTCCTTCCTTGCCCTTCTGGCTCTGCTATATTAAATTGGACCTAGTAGTACTTTCTTTCAATTGCTGTATAAACCGACTGTGGAAACACTCCAGTTGTACTGTTTGTTAAGCATACTAGTTAAGACTGCTGTATCTCTTCTGTTTTAAGGTCTCTAAAGCAGTCTTTATAGACCGGTGTAAAACTGCTGTTACAAGGTTGTTTGATGCATTTTAGACAAACTGCTTAGCAACTGTTTCACATTTGTTCTCACCTATGATATTTCTGTTCTACTGTTCGAAAGAATTTTATATAGTTGTAGACTTTGCTATTGGTCAGCTCCTTATAATGTGATTGCCCATAACCAATTGTATGCACTGAAATACTGGGTTCACTATCCTATTTTACTATTCAAAGAACTGCATTTTTATTTTCTAATCCCTTCTATATCTGTTTGTCCACACAACTCTAGGTTTGAATCTCCTATCTTACAGTAGAACTGATAAGTATCTACCTACCCGGTGAAAGGACCCTCTAGCAAACAAATCTTCCTACACCTCCATAGCAAAGAACTTGCCATCCTGCTTAGGAACCCTGTTCACTAGGAGGCAAGAAAGTATGTGCTATTCTTATTTAGTGGTAACACTGTACACTTGTATATTCCTGCTATATTTATGTAACTATATGACCTAGCCAAGCCACCCAGCAGCCATACTCTCCTCCCCACCCCTTACTTCTTATATTTTTCCCTCTCCTTGGACTGTCTCCTGCTACTTGATATCTTGTTCTTCACTTCCTGTGAGGTGTCCTGCACCTAGCTACTTTTAGGAGCCCTCACAAACCCTGTTACCTTTTATCTCTGCTCTCTCACCCCTACTGTAATTTCTCACTTTGCCCACTAGATGGCGCTCTAAACCAGGTCATCTTCTAATACTTCCATCTTTCTCCCGTTCTTAACCCTAGTCTCAGTTTAGCCCTGAGCACTCTAAACGAGACGTTGAACCTTCTCTTGGCCACCCTTGTTTTCCTCATAATTAACTACTTTTTTTTCACTATTACTGTACCTCTGTATCCTGTACCTTCCCTGTTCTTCCTCCCCCCATACCTACTCTTCCCACCTACTGCTCCCAGTAGTCAGCAGCCCACTGATTGTTTTCTGCTGCCATTCATCACTGACCTGTTCTTCCCGCTCTGTTCGCCCTGTGGGCTCACTCCGCTCCCCTACCCTACCCCCAATTCCCACCCACCCCCAGTGCTCCTAGCCTTATAGTTCTGTAGCCAAACCCCCACCCATGATCTTCTTATCACTACCTACTTCCACCTAACAATCCCACCCCCAACCTCTGTATCACACTAATTAGTTTATTACCTCTTTTCAAGCCCACTCCCTAACCTCTTCACAGAACACCCTCCATTACTAATATTTTTAGTTTTTCCCTCTTAAACCACATTTATTTCATTTAACTGTACCTTCTCTTCCTCATACTGCACTTTTCTCCTTCTCCCTCCTTTCCCTTATTCTATTTCTCTCCTTCACTCAACAAACCCCAACACCTTACATACCCAACCAAATGGACCCAACACTTAAGTGCTATCATACTAACCAGCTACTCTTAATTACAACTCTTGCTTCTCTTACAATACCATACACATTAACCTCCATTGAACACTTTTCCCTTCCTGGACATCGCCACCCCTACCAAGAAACTTTACCTGTTTCTCTCATTAACTCCCTCAACCATAGTAACATAACCTCTACCTCCATCTATGTACTTCCAAAGTACCATAGATCTACCCATATTACTTACTTCCTTATCAAAAAAAACCTAAACTACTACTACAAAATCCTTAAACTTGTTCAATATCCACAGCCTCACCCACTACTAGATGGCGATATTTATCCTAACCCTGGCCCCAACACTGATATTACCAATAACCCACCCGACCTAACTACTCCAGCTATCTCCACCCTAAATAGATCATCCAACTCCCTCCTTATAGCTCACCTTAACATCCATAGCATTAATAATAAAATCACCCACCTACATGCACTCTTAGATGTGCACTCATTTGATATTCTCTGCATTTCAGAGACATGGCTAAAGCCCTCAACTCTGGACCATGAGATCACCCCTCCTGGATACAACATCCTGAGATGTGACCGGATAACCAAAAAGGGTGGAGGGGTAGCCATTTTGTATAAATCTGAACTCCAACTTTCACCCTTCAAATTGCCTCTACCCTCAGAAACTAATTCTGAAACCCTTACTGCAAAACTACAAATAAATAGCTCCAAATCTATCTATCTAATTTGCACCTATCTCCCCCCAGGAAATAACATTTATTCTCTTGAAAAAATACTTAGTTACCTCTCTATCCACCTACCCCAAGAAACCATTGTGTTAGGTGACTTTAATATAGACTGGGCTACCTGTAATTCCACTAATCCTACCAATCACATAAATCTTTATGGATTCACACAAATAATAACCACACCTACCAGAATCCACAAACCAAACAGTAAAGAATCCATCCTTGACTAGATCCTTCTAAACAGTCACCTTGACTCTTATAAACCAGGTACCCTTCCAGATGATATCAGTGACCACATGTTAACCTATATCATCATACAAAAAAATTACATTCCCAACACCAATATTTTTAAAACCTCCCGTTCCAAGAAATTCTTTAACCCTGACAGTTTCCAAAATGAACTTAAAGCATGTAACTGGTCACCATTGTTTCATCTTGAACTTGATGAAGCAGCAACCTACTTTAATACCAGATTTCTTAAAACCCTTGACTACCACGCCCCCTATCACTTGTCCCGAATAAGGACTAAAACTGCCCCCTGGCTCACAAAGCAAACTAGACAAAAGATCCTCCTCAGAAATAAAATTTGGGCCAAATGGAGAACCTACAGAAACCCAAAAGACCACCTCTACTTTAAGCAGTTAAGAAATGCCACCAAGAAAGACATTCTCAAAGACAAAAAAGACTATTACCTCCACCTACAACAAACCCACCAACAACATCCACAAAAATTCTGGTCTGGCATTAACAAGCTTCTTCAACCTGGGCACTCTAAAACTCCTACTCCTTCAGGATTCAACCAAAATAACTCTAACCAAATTCCTGATGCTTTTAATAACTATTTTACTGATGCCATTCTATCCTTAGCTAATACTTTACCATCCGCAACCACTCCCCCACTAAATACCACTAATACTCCATCACCATCCTTTTTTCTACAACCTGTACCTACATCCCTCATTTGCAAACTCCTTCAAAAACTTAAGCCATGTACCCCTTCTGCTGACGGTCTTCCAGCTAAATACCTGCAAACTGCAGCTAAAGCCATTGCCTATCCCATATCCATCATTATAAATAGAACAATTTTAGAAAGCAAAATCTCATCATTATGGAAGGTTTCCCACATAATCCCCTTACATAAAGGCGGCCCATCTTCAGAACTCTCCAACTTTTGGCCTATCGCCTTATTCTCTCCATTAGCTAAAATAATGGAAAAATGTATACACAGACAACTGCTCGAACACCTGCTCAAAATAATTTACTTGCCAACTGCCAGCATGGTTTTAGGCCTTACCATAGCACAACAACTGTCCTGCTATCCTTCTCTGACACCATTAACAAAAATCGAAACAACAACACTTTTACCTCAGCATTATTCATTGACCTCTCAAAAGCCTTTGATATGGTGAACCATCACATACTTATTGACATTCTAAAAGCTCAATCACTTCATCCTCAAACTTTACAATGGTTTAAATCCTATCTAGATAATAGACAGCAAGCAGTACTTTGGGAAAATAATCTTTCTTCATCCCTCCCTCTGAACACTGGAGTACCACAAGGCTCTATCTTAGGGCCCCCTTCTATTTTCTTTGTTCATTAATGATCTACATACTAACATACCCCAAGCCACATGCATACAATATGCTGATGGCTCCACCTTAATTTGTTCAGCCAAGTCCATAACCTCTCTCCAGTCCCTAACCCAAACAGTATTTAACAGTGTTGAACACTGGTTCATGAAACACTGCCTTCTTCTCAACCCCCAAAACTAAAACTATTGCTCTTTGCTCCTACTCATAAGTCACCTCAATTGCAATTCACAGCAACTTCTAAAAATGGAATCAAAATATCCCCTGATACTACTACCCGTCTACTGGGGGTAACAATTGACAACAACCTTAGCTATGATGACAATATTAATTCCACTATTAAGTCTGTCAACAAAAAACTAGGCACCCTCTACAGAATCAAAGCCTTCCTCACCCCTGTAGCCAAAATCACTATTGCTCAGACCCACCTTATCTCCACCTAGTTCTGTGCTTTAGCTGTATACATCAATTTATGTAAAACCAACCTCTCCAAACTTTCCACCAGTTATAATAACATAGCCAGATTTGCCACTGGCTCCCCATTTAGAACTCATCACTGTCATAACCTCAAACAGCTG